>NC_143049.1:26720000-26792500 GCF_057628025.1 Oncorhynchus mykiss
GTCTGTCTGTCTGTCTGTCTGTCTGTCTGTCTGTCTTTCTACCTCCTCTACTGAATCCATTCTCCATTAAAAAAACAGTGTGCCGTCACCCTGAAAGCTAAGGGCCAGGTTTACTGTCAACAGAATGGTGCAATTACACAGCCAAACCACATACACATAGTTAGCACTTTCTGCTTGAGGAGAAGGCACCTTAATTGCTGTATAATTACATATTGTACCACATTACATAGAGGGTTGAGATTGTGTTAGATATGACTCTTACAATTAGTGTAGGGGGTACAAGTTGGTCCGGGATTACGGTCGGTGTCATGACATGAATTATACGGATGTAATTCTTCACTATGTGGGTAATCACACAGGCTAAAGGAGCATGAAGTATAACTATGGTGAAGCCTGTAGAGCTGTAGCCTACATGGGAATTACAGCCAACACAATTACATGGGGAAATTGAGCACATGTAAAGTTCAAACTGTGGTGATTGGGAGTGTGTGTGTGTGTCTGTGTGGTGTGTGGCGTGTGTGTGTGTGTCCTGTGAAACAACTAGATAACACCCCCAACAGCCCCTCAGTAGCCTCTGTAGACCAGGCTAGAGAAGATTCATGACTACAAGACTTATAGTGACTTACAGACCTACTTCCTAAGCCAAAGGGAAATTAGCTCCACTCCACTCTCCACTAATATAACATATTGGCTTAGCAACACGAAATGGGGTGAATTTGAGAAGAGGGAATATTGATAGAGACGGTTGAAAGTTGAAGTGAAAAAATGAAAGAAGAGAGAATGGAGGGATTTTCTATCTCTCTCTTTATGACCAAGGGGCATTTCACCCCTATCTGCCTAACTATCAGCAATAGTTCTGGGGACAAACGTTAGACAGAAAGGAAAAATGGGACGCATCAGAGTGAGGGGTGTAGCATGAGGGGTGAAGGGGGTGTGAGGCCACAGCGAGAGGTAAGGTCTCTCTCTGTGGCCCCTCTATAGGCCCTCTTCATCCTGGGTCTTTGTGTTATGACAAAAGGGGTGACAAAAGGTGTGACAACGGGGGTGACAACAGGGGTGACAACGGGGGTGACAACACCGGTGACAACAGGGGTGACAATGGGGGTGACAATGGGGATGACAACGGGGGTGACAACAGGTGTGACAACGGGGGTGACAACGGGGGTGACAACGAGGGTGACAATGGAGGTGACAATGGGGATGACAACAGGGGTGACAACAGGGGTGACAACGGGGGTGACAACAGGGGTGACAACAAGGGTGACAATAAGGGGTGACAACGGGGGTGACAACAGGGGGGACAACGGGGGTGACAACAGGGGTGACAACGGGGGCGCTGGAGGCAAAGTGACCAGAGCCCCTGCCATCTGGAGCAGCTTTGGGGTCCTTTGCATCCCATGTCCACCCACCCCTGTCCCCTCTCTCTCTCTGACTGGCCCCTTGAGCCATTATCCCCCAGACAGCACACAGTTAATGACGGCTAATTAGGATTTAGCAGGACAGGGACACCGGGAGAGGGATAGGACAAGGCCATGGACATAGAGATAGGGGTTAGAAAGAGAGGTAAGAGTGAGAACAAACACCATTGTAAATACAACCCATATTTATGCTTATTTATTTTCCCTTTTGTACTTTAACCATATGTACATTGTTACAACACTCTATATATACATAATATGACATTTGTAATGTCTCTATTCTTTTGGAATTTCTGTGAGTGTAATGTTTACTGTTCATTTTTATTGTTTATTTCACTTTTGTATATTATCTACCTCATTTGCTTTGGCAATGTTAACATATGATACCCATGACAATAAAGCCCCTTGAATTGAATTGAGTGTAAGATGTGAACAGATGAATGAGAGTAAAAGACCAGGGAGTAAATTGCAAAATGGTTGGGAGAGATCTTCAATGTACCCATTCCATGGCATATGGTTTATGAATTGATACGCAAAACAACGCCGGATTCAAAACTTCAATTTTTTAAATTTAAATTACGATACAAAATTTTTGCAACCAATATAATGTTATCTATATAGGGGATACAATCTTCCCAGCTCTGCAGATTTTGCTGTGAGGAGGCAGAGTCATTAGATAATTTATTTTAGTATTTTCCATATGTAGCTCGTTTTTAGTCACAGGTCCAGGATTGTCTGAAGAATTGCAACATTTGCCGAGAACTAACGCTGCAGATAGCAATACTGGGTGATTTGAAAAGCCATAGTCAATCAATAATAATCAAATTATTACTTTTGCAAAAATGTTTATTTTTAATTCACAATCTGTAGAAGCTATGAGAATAGAAAGGTTCAGTACTTTTGTGAAGCATCACAGCACAGTTGAAAAATATATGGCAAATATAAATTTTAAATGGATGGTGTTAAGAGATAGATGGGAGGGGTTGAATGGAGCTGAAGGGTGGGACTATTAACAAGATGTAAGTCCCACCTGAAGGGTGTAAATGTAAAACATACGCTGTCTGTAAAATGTACATAGTGTCATGTTGGTTTAAAGATGGATTGGACCAAGGTGCAGCATGGTAGGCGTACATCACACATTTATTAAATGAACACCAAAAACAAGAAAGAAATAACGACACGTAAAGTTTTGTAGCGCTAACACAGCAACTACCCAAAAACAAGATCCCACAACTTAAGGTGGAAAAAAAGGCTGCCTAAGTATAATCCCCAATCAGAGACAACGATAGACAGCTCCCTCTGATTGGGAACCATACCCAGCCAACAAAGAAATAGAAAAACTAGAATGCCCACCCAAATCACACCCCGACCTAACCACATAGAGAAATAAAAAGGCTCTAAGGTCAGGGCGAGACAGTACCCTCCACCCAAAGGTGCGAACTCCGGCCGCAAAACCTGATTCCATGGGGGAGGGTCCGGGTGGGCTTCTAGCCTCGGTGGCGTCTCCGGTTCGGGACGTAGACCCCGCTCCGCTCGCTGATCCCTCTGCTTCTGTGGAACCGGACCGTGGATCATCGCCGGGGACTCCGGACCGTAGATTGTCGCCGGAGGAACCAGACAGTGGATCGTCGCCGGAGGAACCAGACCGTGGATCGTCACTGGAGGAACCAGACCGTAGATCGTCGCCGGAGGCTCCGGACTGGGAACCCCCGCAGGAGGCTCTAGGCTGCAGACAGTTGATGAAGGCTCTGGACCGCAGACCGTCGCTGGAGACTCTGGCCCGCAGATCGTCACTGGAGGCTCTGGACTGCCGACCCTTGCTGGAGACTCCGGACCTTGGATCATCACTGGAGGCTTTGGGCCATGGATCATCACTGGAGGCTCCGGGCCATGGATCATCACTGGAGGCTCTGGGCCATGGATCATCACTGGAGGCTCTGGGCCATGGATCATCACTGGAGGCTCCGGGCCATGGATCATCACTGAAGGCTCCGGGCCATGGATCATCACTGGAGGCTCTGGGCATGGATCATCACTGGAGGCTTCGGGGCATGGATCATCACTGGAGGCTCCAGGCCATGGATCATCACTGGAGGCTTCGTGCCATGGATCATCACTGCAGGCTCCGGGCCATGGATCACCACTGGAGGCTTTGGACCATGGATCATCACTGGGGGCTTCGGGCCATGGATCACCACTGGAGGCTTCATGCGTGGAGCAGGCACAGGACATACCAGGCTGGAGACACACACTGGAGGCAGGGTGCATGGAGCTGGCACAGGATATACTGGACCGTGGAGGCGCACTGGAGGTCTGGAGCGTAGACCTGGCACAACGCGTCCTGGCTGGATGCTCACTTTAGCCCGGCAAGTGCGTGGCGCTGGCACAGGACGCATTGGGCTGTGAAGGCGCACTGGAGACACGGTGCATAGAACCTGCACACATTGTACCGGAATGGTGACACTCACCTTAGGGCGAGTGCATGGAGGAGACACAGGATGTACCGGACTGAGGAGGCGCACTGGAGGCCAGATGCGTGAAACTGGTGCATATGACACCGGACTGGTGTCACGCTCCTCAGCACGCCCGCTCTGCAGCGCTTCCAATGCCCACACCTCTCTCTGGAATCTTTCGCCGAGTTTCTCACTCAACTCCCTGACTGGCTATGGTTCACCCCTCGGCTTCGCCGACCACTCCGTGTGCCCCTCCCCCCAATTTTTTTTTTTGGGGTGCCTCTCGGGCATCCGTGGTGGTTGTGAACCCCAGAGTCGTCGTTGATCCTCCTTCGCTGCCTCCGCCTGCTTCCATCTTGTCTCCTGCCATAATCTCCTCCCATGTGCATGATGTCCTCCACTCCCTGTTCTCCCGGGCCCAGAATCCCTGCTCCTCCTGGCCACGCTGCTTGGTCCTTTGGTGGTGGGATCTTCTGTCACGTTCGTTTAAAGATGGATTGGACCAAGGTGCAGCGTCGTAGGCATTCACACATTTATTAAATGAACACCAAAAACAAGAAAGAAATAACGACACGTAAAGTTTTGTAGCGCTAACACAGCAACTACCCAAAAACAAGATCCCACAACCTAAGGTGGAAAAAAAGGCTGCCTAAGTACAATCCTCAATCAGAGACAACGATAGACAGCTCCCTCTGATTGGGAACCACACCCGGCCAACAAAGAAATATAAAAACTAGAATGCCCACACAAATCACACCTCGACTCGAAATTAAAAGGCTCTCTGGTCAGGGTGTGGCACATACGTTCAGAAATCTTGTGAAATAGCACAGTTACAAATAGAAATCACACTGGATGGACATCATAAATAGAGGACTTAAAAACAAACTAAATACAGCTATTGTAAAATAGATTGTGTCTGTATAATGTGTATAATATGTATAAACTGAAGGTAGAAGCCTAGGTGTTATGGTTTATTAGTTTACCACAATTGGGGGAAGGGTTGTAGGGATTGGGGGGAATAATAAAGGTATATTAAAAAAAACTATGTATATCAATATATGTATGTGTATGTATATATGTGTATATGTAAACATATGTGTATGTATGTGTACAGTTGAAGTCGGAAGTTTACATGCACCTTAGCCAAATACATGTAAACTCAGTTTTTCACAATTCCTGACATTTAATCCCAGTTAAAATTCCCTGTTTTAGGTCAGATAGGATCACCACTTTATTTTAAGAATGTGAAGTGCCACAATAATAGTACAGAGTGTCACGTCCTGACCTTAGTTCCTTTTTTATGTCTCTGTTTTAGTTTGGTCAGGGCGTGAGTTGGGGTGGGCATTCTATGTTTTTGTTCTCTGATTGAGAGCCATACTTAGGTAGCCTGTTTTCCCATTTTGAGTTGTGGGTGATTATTTTCTGGTTAGTGTTTGTTGCACCTGTCAGAACTGTTCGGTTATCGTTTTGTTGTTTTTGTTCGTGTATTCATTCTTGATTAAAAGTATTATGAATATGTACCACAGTGCACTTTGGTCCTCCTCTGCTTCCACCAACAAAAAATCGTTACACAAAGAATAATTAATTTCAGCTTTTATTTCTTTCATCACATTCCCAGTGGGTCAGAAGTTTACATACACTCAATTAGTATTTGGTAGCATTGCCTTTAAATTGTTTAACTTGGGTCAAACGTTTCGCGTAGCCTTCCACAAGTTTCCCACAATAAATTGGGTGAATTTTGGCCCATCCCTCTGACAGGGCTGGTGTAACTGAGTCAGGTTTGTAGGCCTCCTTGCTCGCACACACTTTTTCAGTTATGCCCACACATTTTCTATAGGATTGAGGTCAGAGCTTCGTGATGGCCACTCCAATACCTTGACTTTGTTGTCCTTAAGCCATTTTGCCACAACTTTGGAAGTATGCTTGGGGTCATTGTCCATTTGGAAGACCCATTTGCGACCAAGCTTTAACTTCCTGACTGATGTCATGAGATGTTGCTTCAATATATCCACGTAATTTTCCTACCTCATGATGCCATCAATTTTGTGAAGTGCACCAGTCCCTCCTGCAGCAAAGCACCCCCACAACATGATGCTGCCACCCCCCGTGCTTCACGGTTGGGATGGTGTTCTTCGGCTTGCAAGCCTCCCTCTTTTTCCTCCAAACATTATGGCCAAACAGTTCTATTTTTTGTTTCATTAGACCAGAGGACATTTCTCCAAAAAGTATTTTCCCATGTGCAGTTGCAAACCGTAGTCTGGCTTTTTTATGGTGGTTTTGGAGCAGTGGCTTCTTCCATGCTGAGCGGCCTTTCAGGTTATGTCAATATAGGACTCATTTTACTGTGGATATAGATACTTTTGTACCTGTTTCCTCCAGCATCTTCACAAGGTCCTTTGTTGTTGTTCTGGGATTTATTTGCACTTTTCGCACCAAAATAAGTTAATCTCTAGGAGACAGAACGCATCTATAATGGCTGAATGGTCCCATGGTGTTTATATCTTCGTACTATTGTTTGTACAGATGAACTTGGTACCTTCAGGCATTTGGAAATTGCTCCCAAGGATGAACCAGACTTGTGGAGGTCTACAATTTTCTTTCTGAGGTCTTGGCTGATTTCTTTTGATTTTCCCATGATGTCAAACTAAGAGGCACTGAGTTTGAAGGTAGGCCTTGAAATACATCCACAGGTACACCTCCAATTGACTCAAATTATGTCAATTAACCTATCAGAAGCTTCTAAAGCCATGACATAATTTTCTGGAATTTTCCAAGCTGTTTAAAGTTACAGTCAACTTAGTGTATTTAAACTTCTGACCCACTGGAATTGTGATATAGGGAATTATAAGTGAAATCATCTGTCTGTAAACAATTGGTGGAAAAATTACTTGTGTCATGAACAAAGTAGATGTCCTAACCGACTTGCCAAAACCATAGTTTGTTAACAAGAAATTTGTGGAGTGGTTGAAAAACGAGTTTTAATGACTCTAAGTCTATGTAAACTTCCGACTTCAACTGTGTATATTTACCAAAAAAAGATATGAGGGATTGGAAATGATGCAGACAATTACATTGATGGAAGCAACAATCTTTCCGCAATATTAAGCTGATCCACCCCTAAAAAATGTTTTTTTAAAGAGTCCAGAGAGTGGGAGAGGTTAGGGCTGAGAGAGGGTAAGAGACCAGGGAGTAGGAGAAGTTAGGGCTGAGAGAGGGTAAGAGACCAGGGAGTAGGAGAAGTTAGGGCTGAGAGAGGGTAAGAGACCAGGGAGTAGGAGAAGTTAGGGCTGAGAGAGGGTAAGAGACCAGGGAGTAGGAGAAATTAGGGCTGAGAGAAGGTAAGAGACCAGGGAGTAGGAGAAGTTAGGGCTGAGAGAGGGTAAGAGACCAGGGAGTAGGAGAAATTAGGGCTGAGAGAAGGTAAGAGACCAGGGAGTAGGAGAAGTTAGGGCTGAGAGAGGGTAAGAGACCAGGGAGTAGGAGAAGTTAGGGCTGAGAGAGGGTAAGAGACCAGGGAGTAGGAGAAGTTAGGGCTGAGAGAGGGTAAGAGACCAGGGAGTAGGAGAAGTTAGGGCTGAGAGAGGGTAAGAGAACAGGGAGTGGGAAAGGTTTGGGCTGAGCGAGGGTAAGAGACTAGGGAGTAGGAGAAGTTAGGGCTGAGAGGGTGTAACAGACCAGGGAGTAGGAGAAGTTAGGGCTGAGAGAGGGTAAGAGGGGATACGAGGTGAGTGGCTGAGAGGCCAGAGAACATGTGAGAATGAAATGGACAAGGCATTAGTCAAGTTGAGAACAGACTCTAGACCAAGTGAGAAGCTTTAAAAACAGGGGAAAAAGTTAAGCTTTTGTGTTGAGTCAAGCAATGGGATGATGATTGCAGTGAGGGACAGTGAGATGGACTAGTCAAATATATTGGCTCAGTTAGACAGGGAGAGAGCGCAGGAATAGGGTCTGGGTATGTATGGGAAACAGGTCTAACTAAGTGGGGGTCAAGTTTTGGCTTCCGCAAGGTTCATGAACAATGTGGAGTCTTGAGAATGTTAGATGACGCGAGTAGAAGTGAAAGAAGACGAGGTAGAGTGAAAAGGTAACCGTATTGAGATGAATAAATGGAAGTTAGGGAGACAGATAAAAAGAGAGGAAACATGACAGAGAAAAGGAGAGTGAGAGAGGGAAAGAAACCTGACAGAGGAGGATCTGTCTATCCATAGAGTATGACAACAACTCCATATGTGGTTTCTCTTTATTGTGTCAGAGTGGAGGTGCAGTATTCATGTGTGCCTCATTAGAGACTGACCCTGCATTAGTGAGCTGTGTGTGCACGTGCACGTGTGTGTATGTGTGGCGGGGCGGTCATTATAATGTGTGGCCCGAGTCTCTGTCTGGGGATCTATTCTCTTGCTTTGTTTGGGACACACTGCTGCCCTCTGCGCTTCCTCTATTCAGCCTGTTGAGGGCCTTTTGTCTCTTTCAGTCTTTCTCTCTTCTTTTATTCTCTCTTCCGTCCTTTCTCTCTCTTTCCCCCGCTCTCCCATTTTTCCCTGTCGCCATGGCCTTTCTGTAGCCCAGTAATGGGGAGAGTACAGGGAGAGTCAGAAGGCTTTATAATTGGGTTTAAAGGTGGGCTGGCTGAGAGCAGAGACCCCTGTTAAAAGCATACTGTACACACAGAGAGAGATAGAGAGAGTGCGAAGTGTGAAAGTCCATGTGCAGCAACACAGAAAAGGGTGTTCAAAATCAGACACTGAGCGTGTGTGTGTGTGTGTGTGGGGGGGGGGGGGGGGGGGGCTTGATTCTCACTCTATGTTTTGTTTCTCCAAATGTGACTCGTTTCAGGAAACTAGGTGTATGTTGCGTGTCACTACTTCACAGGAGCGTCATTTGAGCGTAACATTTATTTTAATCAAAATGCTTTTTGGGCAGAAATGCCTTCTGGAACATGTGAACTTTCATGTGCCTTATTGACAAACTTGTAAGCCAAGTTTGTCTGGATTTAGCTTAAGTACACACAACGTTTAACAAATATGATTTAAAAACACAGGGGCATTGACATTTAAACACAAATTCACTTATTTTATGAGCTGCTTAGCATGTTTAGGTAATCCTTTCTAAATGGTCTTTTTTGAAAGACATTATGAATAACTGCAACAGTGTTGCTCTCCACTTTCTGGAGGACCGAGTTCTGAAATCAGTGGGATGCCCAGTGGAAGCAGAGTATGATAGATAAGGAGATGGAGACAATTCAGGCATTTGATTGCAAATTTGGAGCAAGTCAAAAAGAGAACACTGTTGTATAAAACAGGCTGTTGAATAAAAGGCTGCTGTATAAAACATCGGCCTCCTGTCTATAATTCTGTCTATAATGTGAGCTGCTGTTTTGATAGTCCTTTCTGTTTTTGAAAGATATGTGTCTTGTAGCAACATTTGAATTTCTGTTTTATACATTGGATAAAAGCAGAGACTCAGAGCTACAAAATGGTATATCATACACTGCATTTGAGGAAACAATGGGAAAATAATTCTGCTTTGAATGTTGATCAACTTGTAAACTCACTTCTGAGAAAACCATCTTTCAATGTTTTGGTACAACTGTTGGAGAGCCCTTCTTTGTCTACACCCAATCAGCATTGTTCACACCCTCTTAAGCGTTAGCCCCACCCATCTCTTTAAGGGTTGATCCGAGCATTCTGTACTAACTTGCCAGCTACTTCCAGACATCTAAGAGAGAGAGAACAGCTCACTGAACATTACTCGCCCTAGCAGAGCTGGTTAGGCTGTTACAGTATGTTATCCAGAGTCTTGGTGACTGCAACTATGCTGTCAGATTGTCCATTCGTTAATCCAGAGTGTTTCGCGTTCAAGGAGTAGGAATGTCCGAAAGCTCTGACCTCACAATGACAGTCAAGCACCCAAGCTAATTGGCTAGCTACTTCCAGACACATAATGAGAGAACACCCCACACTGAACATTTTACTCCCCCTTGCAGAGCTGGTTTGGCCATTTTCATGTTATCCAGAGCTTTTTGGTAAAACGTTCAAACAGCTCTCCTGTGATGTCGTGACTCGCGACATACACCTAGTTTCCTGAATTGGGCTTTTTTTTGCCTTTGTGCAGATTGCCATGTCTCATTTTTGATTAATTGAAAATTATACTTTTTTCAAAGTATCTCTTTTTCAAACAAGCATTGCAGAGCTGGTTACAATTTAAATTTCATCCCCTTGAAAAGATAGAACAAATATTACAACAAATATTATGGCTGAACTCAAATGTACTGGTTGATAAAATATGTGTATTTATGGGAACGATGCTTGAAAAGGGTATTTTGTTCTTAAATTATATTGTAATTTGGAATGGTAGAGTTCATGGAGTCAGAATTGTATGGGAAGGTCTACTCAATCCAAGAGTACAACCAATTGATTACAGCATTACCCCAAAAATGGAGGAGGCAGGTGGCAGCGGGAGGAGGTAGGGAACTGGTGTCATTGGATGACTGGTGTGGTGTAGTTGTTGAGCGGCTTCACTGCAAGTATATTGTATGTTTCAGATATTCATTAAATATGTATTTTTTTAAAGTTAGCCAGGTGTGTCTGGGGGTGATTACAGCCATCTATTGTATTTCATGAACCTGTGTAAATGTCTAGACAATAGTGACCCATCAATTTAGCTAGATGTGGCTGGGGGTGGTTATAGCATTTCCTTAATGTGATCCATCAATTTAGACAAGTGTGTCAGGTAAGCGTCATTTCATAATTATAAAATATTTTTTTGGGGACACTTCCTGGTTTTTTTTTGATATTGCTACTGTGTAAGTAACCATTTCACTGTAGCGTTTAGACCTTCTGTATCCTGTCCATCTGATCAGTATTTGTTTACCACTGTTTACCAGTGCCAGTAATGTGAAGAACAACATGACCTGCACCAAAGTTAGATTAAGATATAGGCCAAGGACTAGATAAAGTGTATTTTTACCTGGAGTTTTTCCCTATAGTAGGCTACTACTAAGAGATGGGTGGGGTAACTTTTATCCAATGAAAAAAAAGTACATTTCAAATTCTGCTTCATAAGACCGAATCGAGGAGTTCAGTCACAAATGAACTAGTTTTTAGAAGAGAAATGGACAGGGCTAAATGAGTTGGAGTTGCCTCTAATAGCCTGCCAACACACTGTTAGGGACTTAACTGCCAGCGTGTCTGAACTGCAGTAAACCAGGACCGTATTGGACAAACATCTGATCAAAGTAAATACCTAAAGTACAGTGCCTTGCGAAAGTATTCGGCCCCCTTGAACTTTGCGACCTTTTGCCACATTTCAGGCTTCAAACATAAAGATATAAAACTGTATTTTTTTGTGAAGAATCAACAACAAGTGGGACACAATCATGAAGTGGAACGACATTTATTGGATATTTCAAACTTTTTTAACAAATCAAAAACTGAAAAATTGGGCGTGCAAAATTATTCAGCCCCCTTAAGTTAATACTTTGTAGCGCCACCTTTTGCTGCGATTACAGCTGTAAGTCGCTTGGGGTATGTCTCTATCAGTTTTGCACATCGAGAGACTGACATTTTTTCCCATTCCTCCTTGCAAAACAGCTCGAGCTCAGTGAGGTTGGATGGAGAGCATTTGTGAACAGCAGTTTTCAGTTCTTTCCACAGATTCTCGATTGGATTCAGGTCTGGACTTTGACTTGGCCATTCTAACACCTGGATATGTTTATTTTTGAACCATTCCATTGTAGATTTTGCTTTATATTTTGGATCATTGTCTTGTTGGAAGACAAATCTCCGTCCCAGTCTCAGGTCTTTTGCAGACTCCATCAGGTTTTCTTCCAGAATGGTCCTGTATTTGGCTCCATCCATCTTCCCATCAATTTTAACCATCTTCCCTGTCCCTGCTGAAGAAAAGCAGGCCCAAACCATGATGCTGCCACCACCATGTTTGACAGTGGGGATGGTGTGTTCAGCTGTGTTGCTTTTACGCCAAACATAACGTTTTGCATTGTTGCCAAAAAGTTCAATTTTGGTTTCATCTGACCAGAGCACCTTCTTCCACATGTTTGGTGTGTCTCCCAGGTGGCTTGTGGCAAACTTTAAACGACACTTTTTATGGATATCTTTAAGAAATGGCTTTCTTCTTGCCACTCTTCCATAAAGGCCAGATTTGTGCAATATACGACTGATTGTTGTCCTATGGACAGAGTCTCCCACCTCAGCTGTAGATCTTTGCAGTTCATCCAGAGTGATCATGGGCCTCTTGGCTACATCTCTGATCAGTCTGATACTCCTTCCATTTCAATATTATCGCTTGCACAGTGCTCCTTGGGATGTTTAAAGCTTGGGAAATCTTTTTGTATCCAAATCCGGCTTTAAACTTCTTCACAACAGTATCTCGGACCTGCCTGGTGTGTTCCTTGTTCTTCATGATGCTCTCTGCGCTTTTAACGGACCTCTGAGACTATCACAGTGCAGGTGCATTTATACGGAGACTTGATTACACACAGGTGGATTGTATTTATCATCATTAGTCATTTAGGTCAACATTGGATCATTCAGAGATCCACACTGAACTTCTGGAGAGAGTTTGCTGCACTGAAAGTAAAGGGGCTGAATAATTTTTCACACCCAATTTTTCAGTTTTTGATTTGTTAAAAAAGTTTGAAATATCCAATAAATGTCGTTCCACTTCATGATTGTGTCCCACTTGTTGATTCTTCACAAAAAAATACAGTTTTATATCTTTATGTTTGAAGCCTGAAATGTGGCAAAAGGTCGCAAAGTTCAAGGGGGCCGAATACTTTCGCAAGGCACTGTATATACCACAAACACCTGACAGAGTAAGAGAGAGAAAATCAATAAGAAGTAGTAACAGAGAGCCAGAACCTCAAGCACTCCTCTCCCCTCTTTTCTTCCCTCATCTACTGTCCTCTCCTCTTCTATATTCTCCTCTATGTTCCTCTCCTCTCCTGACCTCTCCTCTATTTTCATGTTCTATTCTCTACTCTACTCTACTCTACTCTACTCTACTCTACTCTACTCCCCTCTCCCAGGCCCATGACAACAGCCATTATACAGGAATAAGGCAGCCATAATGTTTTGGGGCTGTTGCTGGGCAACACAGACTTTCAACTCCCTCTAAAAGATTTTCTATGGGGTTGAGATCTGGAGTCTGGCTAAGCCACTCCAGGACCTTGAAATGCTTCTTACGAAGCCACTCCTTCGTTGCCCGGGCGGTGTGTTTGGGATCATTGTCATGCTGAAAGACCCAGCCACGTTTCATCTTCAATGCCCTTGCTAATGGAAGGAGGTTTTCACTCAAAATCTCAAGATACACGGCCCCATTCATTCTTTCCTTTACACGGATCAGTCGTCCTGGTCCCTTTGCAGAAAAACAGCCCCAAAGCATGATGTTTCCACCCCCATGCTTCACAGTAGGTATGGTGTTCTTTGGATGCAACTCAGCATTCTTTGTCCTCCAAACACGACGAGTTGAGTTTTTACCAAAAATTTTGGTTTCATCTGACCATGTGACATTTTCCCAATCTTCTTCTGGATCATCCAAATGCTCTCTAGCAAACTTCAGACGGGCCTGGACATGTACTGGCTTAAGCAGGGGGACACGTCTGGCACTGCAGGATTTGAGTCCCTGGCGGCATAGTGTGTTACTGATGGTAGGCTTTGTTACTTTGGTCCCAGCTCTCTGCAGGTCATTCACTAGGTCCCCCCGTGTGGTTCTGGGATTTTTGCTCACTGTTCTTGTGATCATTTTGACCCCACGGGGTGAGATCTTGCGTGGAGCCCCAGATCGAGGGAGATTATCAGTGGTCTTGTATGTCTTCCATTTCCTAATAATTGCTCCCACAGTTGATTTCTTCAAACCAAGCTGCTTACCTATTGCAGATTCAGTCTTCCCAGCCTGGTGCAGGTCTACAATTTTGGTCTTGGCCATAATGGAGTTTGGAGTGTGATTGTTTGAGGTTGTGGACTGGTGTCTTTTATACTGATAACAAGTTCAAACAGGTGCCATTAATACAGGTAACGAGTGGAGGACAGTGGAGCCTCTTAAAGAAGAAGTTACAGGTCTGTGAGAGCCAGAAATCTTGCTTTTTTGTAGGTGACCAAATACTTATTTTCCACCATAATTTGCAAATAAATTCATTAAAAATCCTACAATGTGATTTTCTGGATTTTTTTTCTCATTTTGTCTGTCATAGTTGAAGTGTACCTATGATGAAAATTACAGGCCTCTCTCTTCTTTTTAAGTGGGAGACCTTGCACAATTGGTGGCTGACTAAATACTTTTTTGCCTTACTATATATATATATATATATTTTTTTTTTTTAATTTTATTTTATTACAAATAAAAAATAAATAAGGAATGGGTGTGGCTGAAATAACCTATCCCACTAATTTGAAGGGGTGTCCACATACGTTGTATATATAGTGTACTTACAATTACACCAGAACATAATATATCAGCTTTACTCTAGTGGGTCAAGGGTGCTATTCTGAACAATGTCTTTGCTTGATGTAAGGAGGCCATCAAATATTTAGGAGATTGCTAACACAACTGAAAGGCTAGGTAAAAGGAGGCAACTTGTTGATTCTTCACAAAAAATTACAGTTTTATATCTTTATGTTTGAAGCCTGAAATGTGGCAAAAGGTCGCAAAGTTCAAGGGGGCCGAATACTTTCGCAAGGCACTGTATATACCACAAACACCTGACAGAGTAAGAGAGAGAAAAACAATAAGAAGTAGTAACAGAGAGCCAGAACCTCAAGCACTCCTCTCCCCTCTTTTCTTACCTCATCTACTGTCCTCTCCTCTTCTATATTCTCCTCTATGTTCCTCTCCTCTCCTGACCTCTCCTCTATTTTCATGTTCTATTCTCTACTCTACTCTACTCTACTCTACTCTACTCTACTCTACTCTACTCTACTCCCCTCTCCCAGGCCCATGACAACAGCCATTATACAGGAATAAGGCAGCCATAATGTATCGGTACTTAGGCCTGAGGAGACACACTCGCTCAATGGGCCGTGAATCTCCCGTCACCAGCGTTAGACGGTCGAACGTTGAATAAAGTTATTTGAATATTTGTAATATTAATGGGCCGATGTGTCAAGAGCCCGCCGGTGCAGAACAAAGAGGGAAAATAAGAGAGGAGCACATCATCTATATCCAGTATTCACAGAATAGAAAACGACTGGATGGATGGATTGATGGATGGCTGGATGGACGGGTGGATGAACGGATGGATGTCTGGGCAAACAAATTACTAAATGTATAAATGGATAGAAACATTGTTATTATCTCTACATTAGCTTGTCTCCATCCAGCTCTTCAACAGAGCCACACTATAAACTGTCAACAGCGTCAGATTAGCCAGCTGTCCAGCCTGGATTTTCAATACAGACAACATCACCCCCAACAAATGTTTAAGATGGCGCCGGAGGGGATGGCTGCTGTTTTATGGGCTCTTAACCAACCATGCTATTTTGTTAGTTTTTCTTTTACATTGTTTGTTCCTTATTTTGTACATAATGTTGCTGCTACCATCTTTCATGACTGAAAAGAGCTTATGGACATCAGATCAGCGATTACTCACCTTGAAGTGTACAAATCATTTTTCTTTAATGAGAAAGATTTACACCAGACACCCGAACAGGCCCTCATCCCTGTCATTCGCAGGAGAAGGAGACGGAGGTATCGCGGAAGGAGATCGGGGTGCCATGTGAGGATCCAGCGACGAGTGGCTAATCTGCCTCTGCCATCGGTACTATTGGCCAACGTACAATCGATGGCCAATAAAGTGGATGAACTACAAGCACGTATATCCTAGCAACGGGACATTAAAAACTGACAAATGTATGTTTCACAGAGTCGTGGCTGAACGACGACATGAATAACAAACAGCTGGTTATACACTGTATCAGTGTCAAGGCTGATGAAAGGAGCGGACCAAGGTGCAGCGTGGTGAGCGTACATGTTCTTTAATTAAGAAAAAGACGCCGAACAAAACAATACACACTACAAAACAAAACTGTGAAGCTTAAGGCTAAGTGCCATAAAGAAAGTCAACTTCCCACCAAGACAGGTGGGAAAAAAGGCACCTGAGTATGGTTCCCAATCAGAGACAACGATAGACAGCTGTCCTTGATTGAGAACCATACCCGGCCAAAACATAGAGATAGAAAATCATAGAAACACAACACATAGAAATGCCCAACCCACATCATGCCCTGACCAAACTAAAATAGAGACATAAAAAGGATCCCCAAGGTCAGGGCGTGACAATCGGCAGGATAGATCAGCAGCATCTGATAAGAGAAGGGGTGGCGATCAATGGATATTTGTAAACAACAGCTGGCGCATGATATCTAAGTAAGTCTCGAGGTTTTGCTCGCCTGAGGTAGAGTATCTCATTATAAGCTGTAGACCACACTATCTACCTAGAGAGATCTCATATATATTCTTCATAGCTGTCTATTTACCACTACAAACCGATGCTGGCACTAAGACCGCACTCAATGAGCTGTATACGGAAAATGCTCATCCAGAGGTGGCACTCCTAATGGCTGGGGACTTCAATACAGGGAAAGTTAAATCAGTTGAACGTAATTTCTATCAGCATATTAAATGTGCAACCAAAGGGAAAAGACCACATTTACTCCACACATAGAGACGCATAACAAAGCTCTCCATCACCCTTCATTTTGCAAATCTGACCATAATTCTATCCTCCTGATTCCAGCTTGCAAGCACAAATTAAAGCAGGAAGCACCAGTGACTCGGTCAATAAATAAGTGTTCAGATGAAGCAGTTGCTAAGCTACAGGACTGTTTTGTTAGCACAGACTGGAATATGTTCCGGGATTCTTCCGATGGCATTGAGGAGTACAACACATCAGTCACTGGCTTCATCAATAAGTGCATCGATGACTGCATCCACACAGTGACTGTACGTACATACCCCAACCAAAAGCCATGGATTACAGGAAATATCCGCACTGAGCAAAAGGGTAGAGCTGCCGCTTTCAAGGAGCGGTATTCAAACCCAGAAGCTTATAAAAAATCCCGCTATGGCCTGCGACGAACCATCAAACAGGCAAAGTGTCAATAAAGAAGTAAGATCGAATCGTACTACACCGGATCCGACGCTCATCGGATGTGGCAGGGCTTGCAAACTATTACAGACTACAAAGGGAAGCACAGACGAGAGCTGCCCAGTGACATGAGCCTACCAGATGAGCTAAATTACTTCTATGCTCGCTTCGAGGTAAGTAACACTGAAACATGCATGAGCGCATCAGCTGTTCCAGCAGCCGACGTGAGTAAGACCTTTTAACGGGCAAAGATTCACAAGGTCGCAAGGTCAGATGGATTACCAGGACGTGTAATGCGCTGACCAACTGGCAAGTGTCTTCACTGACATTTTCAACCTCTCCCTGTCTGAGTCTGTAATACCAACATGTTTCAAGCAGACCACCATAGTCCCTGTGCCCAAGAACACAAAGGTAACATGCCTAAATTACTACCGACCCATAGCACTCACGTCTGTAGCCATGAAGTGCTTTGAAAGGCTGGTCATGGCTCACATCAACACCATTACCCCAGAAGCCCTAGACCCACTCCAATTTGCATACCGCCCCAACAGATCCACAGATGATGCAATCTCTATTGCACTCCACACTGCCCTTTCACACCTGGACAAAAGGAACACCTCTGTTAGAATGCTAATCATTGACTACAGCTCAGCATTCAACAACATAGTACCCTCAAAGCTCATCATTAAGCTAAGGACCCTGGGACTAAACACCTCCCTCTGCAACTGGATCCTGGACTTCCTGACGGGCCGCCCCTAGGTGGTAAGGGTATGTAACAACACATTTGCCACACTGATCCTCAACACGGGGGCCCATCAAGGGTGCATGCTCAGTCCCCTCCTGTACTCCCTGTTCACTTAGGACTGCACGGCCAGGCACAACTCCAACACCATCATTAAATTTGCCGATGACACAACAGTGGTAGGCTTGATCACCAACAACGACGAGACAGCCTATAGAGAGGAAGTCAGAGACCTGACCATGTGGTGCCAGGAAAACAACCTCCCTCAACATGATCAAGACAAAGGAGATGATTGTGGACTCCAGGAAAAGGAGCACCGATCCTTCTCATCGACAGGGCTGTAGTGGAGCAGGTTGAGAGCTTCAAGTTCCTTGATGCCCATATCACCAACAAAGTAACATGGTCAAAGCACACCAATACAGTCATGAAGCGAGCACGGCAAAGCCTATTACCCCGCAGGAGAGTGAAAAAACTTGTCATGGGTCCTCAGATCCTGAAAAGATTCTACAGATCATCCTAACTGGTTGCATCACTGCCTGGTATGGCAACTGCTCGGCCTCGGACCGCAAGGCACTACAGAGGGCAGTGAGTACGGCCCAGTGCGGCCAAGCTTCCTGCCATCCAGGACCTCTATACCAGGCGGTGTCAGAGGAAGGCCCTAAGAATTGTCAAAGACTCCAGCCAACCTAGTCATAGACTGTTCTCTCTGCTACCGCACGGCAAACGGTCCTGCGCCAAATTTAGGTCCAAGAGGGTCCTAAAAAGCTTTTAACCCCAAGCCATAAGACTGCTGAACATCTAATCAAATGGCTACCAAGACTATTGTTATTGTTCTGCTGCTCTTTCGTTAGCTGTTACTTTTATTTCTTATTTTTTAAGTATTTTTCTTAAAACTGCATTGCTGGTTAAGGGCTTGTAAGAAAGCATTTCACTGTAAGTATACCTGTTGTATTCGCCGCATGTGACAAATACAATTTGATTTGATCCCCGAACCCTCACTGTCTTCCATCCATGCCCATTCCAGCCCCAAGTCCCCTGGGGTGCCCAGCCTCAGCAAAGCGTTCTCCTGGCATCCGCCAAACCCAGATTTGTCCGTTGGACTGCCAGATGGTGAAGCGTGATTCATCACTCCAGAGAACAAGTTTCCACTGCTCCAGAGTCCAATTCCGACGAGCTTTACACAACTCCATCCGACGCTTGGCATTGCGCAAAGTGATCTTAGGCTTGTGTGCTGCTGCTCATCTATGGAAACCCATTTCATGAAGCTCCCGACAAACAGTTATTGTGCTGACGTTGCTTCCAGAGGCAGTTTGGAACTTGGTAGTGAGTGTTGCAACCGAGGACACATTTTTACGTGCTGCGCACTTCACAACTCTGCGGTCCTGTTCTGTGAGCTTGTGTGGCCTACCACTTCACAGCTGAGTTGTTGTTGCTCCTAGATGTTTTCACTTCATTTGACAGACTGACTTGTTGGAAAGGTGGCATCCTATTACGGTGCCACGTTGAAAGTCACTGAGCTCTTCAGTAAGGCCATTCTACTGCCAATGTTTGTCTATGGAGATTGCATGGCTGTGTGCTCGATTTTATACACCTGTCTACTCAAATCAAACTTTATTTGTCATATGCGCCCAATACAAAGTGTAGACCTTACCATTAAATGTTTACTGACAAGCCCTTAACAAACACTGCAGTTCAGGAAGAGTTAAGAAAATATTCACCAAATAAACTAAAGTTTATTATTATTATATATATATATATATATATATATATAAACGTATTTAGTCAGCCACCAATTGTGCAAGTTCTCCCACTTAAAAAGATGAGAGAAGCCTGTATTTTTCATCATAGGTACACTTCAACTATGACAGACAAAATGAGAAGAAAAAAAATCCAGAAAATCACATTATAGGATTTTTAATGAATTGATTTGCAAATTATGGTGGAATATAAGTATTTGGTCAATAACAAAAGTTTATCTCAATACTTTGTTAGATACCCTTTGTTGGCAATGACAGACATTTTCTGTAAGTCTTCACAAGGTTTTCACACACTGTTGCTGGTATTTTGGCCCATTCCTCCATACAGATCTCCTCTGGAGCAGTGATGTTTTGGGGCTGTTGCTGGGCAACACAGACTTTCAACTCCCTCTAAAAGATTTTCTATGGGGTTGAGATCTGAAGTCTGGCTAAGCCACTCCAGGACCTTGAAATGCTTCTTACAAAGCCACTCCTTCGTTGCCCGGGCGATGTGTTTGGGATCATTGTCATGCTGAAAGACCCAGCCACGTTTCATCTTCAATGCCCTTGCTGATGGAAGGAGGTTTTCACTCAAAATCTCAAGATACACGGCCCCATTCATTCTTTCCTTTACACGGATCAGTCGTCCTGGTCCCTTTGCAGAAAAACAGCCCCAAAGCATGATGTTTCCACCCCCATGCTTCACAGTACTTATGGTGTTCTTTGGATGCAACTCAGCATTCTTTGTCCTCCAAACACGACGAGTTGAGTTTTTACCAAAAAGTTATATTTTGGTTTCATCTGACCATGTGACATTTTCCCAATCTTCTTCTGGATCATCCAAATGCTCTCTAGCAAACTTCAGACGGGCCTGGACATGTACTGGCTTAAGCAGGGGGACACGTCTGGCACTGCAGGATTTGAGTCCCTGGCGGCGTAGTGTGTTACTGATGGTAGGCTTTGTTACTTTGGTCCCAGCTCTTTCATTCACTAGGTCCCCCCGTGTGGTTCTGGGATTTTTGCTCACCGTTCTTGTGATCATTTTGACCCCACGGGGTGAGATCTTGCGTGGAGCCCCAGATCGAGGGAGATTATCAGTGGTCTTGTATGTCTTCCATTTCCTAATAATTGTTCCCACAGTCGATTTCTTCAAACCAAGCTGCTTACCTATTGCAGATTCAGTCTTCCCAGCCTGGTGCAGGTCTACAATTTTGGTCTTGGCCATAATGGAGTTTGGAGTGTGATTGTTTGAGGTTGTGGACTGGTGTCTTTTATACTGATAACAAGTTCAAACAGGTGCCATTAATACAGGTAACGAGTGGAGGACAGAGGAGCCTCTTAAAGAAGAAGTTACAGGTCTGTGAGAGCCAGAAATCTTGCTTTTTTGTAGGTGACCAAATACTTATTTTCCACCATAATTTGCAAATAAATTCATTAAAAATCCTACAATGTGATTTTCTGGATTTTTTTTCTCAT
Source organism: Oncorhynchus mykiss (assembly GCF_057628025.1). Lineage (NCBI taxonomy): Eukaryota > Metazoa > Chordata > Actinopteri > Salmoniformes > Salmonidae > Oncorhynchus > Oncorhynchus mykiss. Next base: position 26,740,925 of record NC_143049.1, read on the forward strand.
TTTGTCTGTCATAGTTGAAGTGTACCTATGATGAAAATTACAGGCCTCTCTCATCTTTTTAAGTGGGAGACCTTGCACAATTGGTGGCTGACTAAATACTTTTTTTGCCCCACTCTCTCTCTATATAAATATATATATATATATATATATATATTATTATTATTTTTTTTATATATATATTTTTTTATTACAAATAAAAAATAAATAAGGAATGGGTTTGGCTGAAATAACCTATCCCACTAATTTGAAGGGGTGTCCACATACGTTGTATATATAGTGTACTTACAATTACACCAGAACATAATATATCAGCTTTACTCTAGTGGGTCAAGGGTGCTATTCTGAACAATGTCTTTGCTTGATGTAAGGAGGCCATCAAATATTTAGCAGATTGCTAACACAACTGAAAGGCTAGGTAAAAGGAGGCAACGGTGTGTGTGTGTGTGTGAGTTGTGGTGTGTGTGTGCGTGTGTGGTGTGGTGTGTGTGTGTTTGTGTGTGTGTGCATGCATGCGTGTCAGAGAAAAAGCCCACCCAGAGCCCCAAATGGGAGCTGTCAGAGTTATGGTGGGGTAATGAGAGAGACGCTGGACCCATCGTTATACCTCTTCACATGCCCTCGGCTCACACACAGCATTCAGGCGGGTTACATATAGGCTGGTTACAGCAGGGTACATACACCAGGCTGGTTACATACAGGCTGGTTACTGCAGGGTGCATACAGCAGGTTGGCTACATACAGACTGGTTACATCCAGGCTGGCTACGACAGGGTATATGCAGCAGGATGATACATACAGGCTGGTTACATCCAGGCTGGCTACGACAGGGTATATGCAGCAGGATGATACATCCAGGCTGGTTACAGCAGGGTACATACATCTAGGCTGGTTACAGCAGGGTACATACATCTAGGCTGGTTACAGCAGGGTACATGCACCAGGCTGGCTATATACATGTGGGTTACAGCAGGGTACATACACCAGGCTGGCTACATACAGGCTGGTTACAGCAGGGTACATGGACCAGGCTGGCTACATACATGTGGGTTACAGCAGGGTACATACACCAGGCTGGCTACATACATGTGGGTTGCAGCAGGGTACATACACCAGGCTGGCTACATACATGTGGATTACAGCAGGGTACATACATCTAGGCTGGTTACAGCAGGGTACATACATCATACAATGTGATTTTCTGGATTTTTTTCTTCTAATTTTGTCTGTCATAGTTGAAGTGTACCTATGATGAAAATTACAGGCCTCTCTCATATTTTTAAGTCGGAGAACTTGCACATTTGTTGGCTGACTAAATACTTTTTTGCCCCACTGTACACAGCAGTGTGTACATCATCATCCCTATCATCCTCATCCCCATATTTGTTTTTGTTTTTCTGCTCTTTTGCACACCAGTATTTCTGCACGCTCGCACACACAATGTTATATATATAAACACACACACATTCCACTCCATTTTCCACAGCAAAACACACCTCTCACTATAGACTAGCTTCCATCTCTGATTGCCCATTCTGCATTCAGCATATACACTACCTCTCCCTCCCAGCCCTCTTCGCCCTCCCTGCCTTTACAGTGCTTCCCTCAATGAGGGGAATTATTTCAGCTTGCCCTCATTTTCTTCTTGTTCCGTTTTCCTCATCTCTAATGGGCAATTACATCAGGCTCCACGCGGAGGCCATCTTGTTTCACTGACCTCTAATTGATTGGCTGTCCAAACTGCTCGGCTTCTATAAGCACTTTAAGGTTACATTTCCCTGTTTAAATAATGGATTACAAGGTCCATGAAAGAAGATTGTGTGGAAAATAAAAGGCAGGGATTGCTTCTCGTTTGAGTCGTTTCAAAGACGTACAAGCCTCTATTTTAACCTCAGAGACTGAGTTATTAGGGGAGATGGAGAGTGCTCAGAGCGCTTAGACTACTCCAGACTAACCTACAGTCACGGCATCTGTGTGTGTGTGCGTGTGTGTGTGTACCACTTCTGCTCGCACTATGTTCAAAGCATGGTTTTAGCAGCGCTATCTGTCTGCAGATGAATATCAGTATGGCCAACAGACAGCGTGTCTGCATATCTCTCCCTCTGTGTGTGTGTGTGTGTGTGTGTGTGTGTGTGTGGGTGTAATGTCAGTGTAGAACCAGCTTCACGCAGTGCCCCTGAACACTCTCCTCCTATAATTAACACTCCTACTGTGTAGTATCCTTCCTCTTCTCTCCTGGGTCCTGTTTTTCATACCTCCCACAGTTTGTGCTTATACATCACAAAGAGAGAGCAGAGAGGGAGACAGAAAGAGAGAAGAAAGAAAGTGGGAGAGAGAGAGAAGAAAGAAAGTGGGAGAGAGAGAAGAGAGAGGGAGAGAGAGAGAGAAAGAGAGATAGTGATGCTGAGAGACAGTTCGGCAGGAAGTCCCACTTAGAAGGATGAAGTCAGAGAGAATGTGGGAATTAGCGGTAGCCAACATCTCCACTTCTGTTCAAAACCCCACCTACCAGGAGATTATCATTAGAGACCTTGAGCAGATTTATACTTGATGTGTGTGTGTGTGTGTGTGTGTGTGTGTGTGTGTGTGTGTGTGTGTGTGTGTGTGTGTGTGTGTGTGTGTGTGTGTGTGTGTGTGTGTGTGTGTGTGTGTGTGTGTGTGTGTGTGTGTGAGGGTGTGTGAAGAAACCACCTACAAGCAACCAGAGCAACATACCTCCACCAAAAACAACGCAGCACCTACGCTCCAATTACTCTTGGATTGGAGGTAAATACAGTAGAGATATAGCAGAGATACACAGTACAGTATATCTGTCCAAACCAATAGGATTTACTGTGTGGGTAGCTCAATACTAATACAAATGGCCTGTGTTGTTATTCTCAACCATTGCATCTCTGTCTGTTAAGATAAATTGATAGAAGAGCTTTAAACATCTGTTTGTTAAGGTTAACTGTTAAAGGAGCTTTAAACATCTCTGTCTGTTAATTAAGAGAAACTGATAGTGGAGCTTTAAACATCTCTGTTTGTTAATTAAGAGAAACTGATAGAGGAGCTTTAAACATATCTGTTTGTTAATTAAGAGAAACTGATAGAGGAGCTTTAAACATCTCTGTTAAGAGAAACTGATACAGGAGTTAAACATCTCTGTTTGTTAATTAAGAGAAACTGATGGAGGAGCTTTAAACATCTCTGTCTGTTAAGAGAAATTGATAGAGGAGCTTTAAACATCTCTGTCTGTTAAGATAAATTGATAGAGGAGCTTTAAACATCTCTGTTTGTTAATTAAGAGAAACTGATAGAGGAGCTTTAAACATCTCTGTTTGTTAATTAAGAGAAACTGATAGAGGAGCTTTAAACATCTCTGTGTCTGTATCTCCATCTTTAGATCAAGATATACCATTTATTTTTAATATGGTAATAAAATAGGATATAGCAGAAACATAGACTGAGATGGAAGAGGAAAGAGACGCTGTATAAGGAATGTGGAGATGATGGAGAGATAGAGAAAGATGTGTGTTTGCAGTGTGTGTATTGAACACACTGCTATCCACCCTACTCTTATGTTTATTAAAAGCCATATTCATTCACTGTTGATCTGAACCCTGTTTTTGAATTGTTGTTTTGACAGGCTTCATCATGACTCAGCACTATGTTGTCAGACTAACCCTGTGGGTGGAAGAAGAGCTGTTCTTTTCAGTTTTCAGCTGTTCTATTCAGTGAGTGGAACTGTGTGACTCCACAGCCATTCTCAGCACAGTTCATAATCACAGCATCTGTGATTGCATAAGAGGGACCTTGCCTGGAGTTGGATCTGATCTAAGGGTAGTTGAAATAGGAGCAAAATAGAAGTTGCCCTTCACCACTGATCTAGGATCAGATTATGCTATCCTGAACCATAACCTTCATTATTAGTGGAATGCAGACATATCTGATCCAGTATCAGTTGTTAGGAGCAAGTTTTAATGACTCTATGCCCCTCAAAGTCATTGCTTTCCTTGGCCAAGTAGCAGGGGAACGCAAAGTACAGTAGAACGGAAAACACACAAACACACACACACACACTGCTTTCATATCTATTTATTGATCGTATCAGATGTGCGTCAATCAATCTTATCTCCGCTCCACACATTCTCACTCACACCTCCAGAGGGACCCAATAAAGCATCGTGCTGGGAAGGCTGAGCACACTATATTATCATTAGAGACCTTGAGCACATATTATACTTGGTATGTGTGTGTGTGTATGTGTGTGTGTGTGTTGGTGTGTGTGTGTATGTATGTGTATGTGTGTGTGTGTGTGTGTGTGTTAGTGTTTGTGAGAGAGAGAGAGAGAGAGAGAGAGAGAGAGAAAGAAAGAGAGAGAGCAAGAGAGAGCACGCGCGAGAGAGAGAGAGAGAGAGAGAGAGAGAGAGAGAGTCATCATAAGATAAATAAGTTGCCCTACAGTAGCTCACTTCAAACTACAACTACTATATACTTGTTTTGGGCAACACAGACACATTTCTTCCTCTACCAAGCCTTGCTTTACAAACAGTAGCCTGTAAAATAAAACATGTGGTTTTACATCATCATAGAATGATACTGTACATCACTCATCATCCCTAGGACAGCAGCCCTCACCGTCTCAGCAGATTAGGAATGAATGATAACGCGCCTCTCTATCATGCTTCTCTGATCAAAGTAGAATTACAGTGCACCACGATCTGCAAAATGCATGAAACACAATCAGTACCGTATGCCACACAAAGCGGTGTCAAAGAAGAGAACTATGAAATTGGCTATGTGCTGTTACAATAAAGATAATGCTCTGATGTCTTCTTATGTACCTACTGCATCTAAAATAGATCAATTCCCACAGAGCCTGTGTGATTTAATCTACTGCGAGTCTTCAGTCATGTTGAAGCGGTAAAATATGAAAGACAATGATTTATTTACAACTCCCAAGTCTGGGCCTGAGGTTCCACACAAATCTAATTCCCAAACCGGGAACAGCTGGCCGTTCAGAATAAATCCAGTGATATTGATTCTGCAGCAAACCAAATCTGGTTCTTTCAAGGTTCCCAGGACTTTTCATTGGGTTGTGGGAATGGGGATGGACATTACAAAAGAAAGACCTACAAATAAAAACATTTATGAGTTTAGGGCCAGGCATACTTCTCTGGTCATGTGGTCAGGGAGAAATCATGGCCCTATTTCTGTGTTCACAGTATTTCATTTATACATTTTATTTAGCAGACGCTCTAATTCAGAACAATTTACAGAATAAATTATGGTTAAGTGCCTTGCTCAAGGGCACAATGACCGACTTTTGCAAATAGTCAGCTCTGGGATTGAAACCAACAACCTTTCGGTTACTGGCTGAAACGCTCATAACCGTTAGGCTAACTGCCACCCATTTCAGTTCTTTGGGAACATTCCTTTGTTGTTTCCTTACCTCGGCAGACATTCCCGTTATCTGTCTCGAACCCAGCTTTGCAGGTGCAGCTCCCGATAGGAACCATCCACTCTCCATCTCCATTGCAGTACAGCTTTATTGGCACGTCCACCTCCTCCGAATTCGGGATGCAGATCCCTCTAGCGATGACCAGGGAGGTGCTCTCCGCCCCCGTCATGGTCTCTGGGAAGATGGCGAAGTTCTGCACCACACTGGGGCACTTCTTATAAAACACTCGGACCGAGAGTAGCGACATACAAGCACCATAGTCCTGAAACGCCAGGTAAAACCCGTTCTTCGACAGCGGGCCAAAGCTCCGAACCTCTGTGTTGACCTTCATCAATCGTCCGCCGAAGTCCACCTGGGAAAAGCTCTCATCGGCCGCGATGGTGTCCACCTTTAGGTAAGGGGCTTCCATCCAGAAGGCAGTTCCTTTGGTGGCGATGACCGAGTCCGTCTCGTAGTAGTAGAGATTGAAGGTCTCCTTACAGGAGCCGGGAACGTTGGGGATGGAGCTGCAGTCACGCACGGTGAAGCGCATCTCCACGTAGATCCTCTGAGCTCCACGTCGGTCGATGAAGGTGGTGAGAAGCCAGTTGTTCTGGCTGGGCTCAAACACGTTGCACACCTGGTAGGTCCGGATGGTGTTGAGGTTCTCGTCGTAGCCGCTCACCTCCTCCCACTGTGAGACAGAGTAGAGACCAGAGACATGGGTATTTGGTTAGAAATATACAGTATCTTGAAATTGTCACAAACACAGTAACCAATAGTGTTTGACACTGCAATGCCAAGAGAGAAGGATGCTCAGCTAGTATCAACTCAAATGTTTGTTAACAAATTTCTTAAACAATATTTGATATTTAAATTCACAGCTTTCCTGCCTTGCAAAAAGTATGAAAAAGTAGTATGAAGTTTATATTGAGCAAGTAAACTCTCAGGGCATTTGAAGTAGCTGACTAGAAATTAACTTTTAATTTAGACGACAAACTTGTGGCAAAGATATGTCAACTGACTTCCTGAAATGACAGTTCCCTGTCGACCAGTGGTTATCTCTAAAACAGCATTAGATAGAGAGATACAACGATAGCACACATACAGTTTTTGGAATCTGGTTTCTAAAGATTTATATACATATATTTTATTTTAACTATCCTTACCATCTGTGTTCACAAACTGGTGTCAGGGGCAAGAACACATAATTTGGACTTAACTTCCTGAAATGACAGTTCCCCATCTACCAACACATACAGTACAGTAATAGTACAAGTAATACTTCTTAGTAATGGTCAGTAACAGAATGGAGTGATTGAATCATACTACACCGGCTCCGATGGATGTGTCAGGGCTTGTAAACTACTACAGACTACAAAGGGAAGCACAGCCACGTGCTGCCCAGTGATACGAGCCTACGAGCTAAATTACTTTCTATGCTCTCTTCGAGACAAGCAACACTGAAGCATGCATGAGAGCATCAGCTGTTCCAGGCGACTGTGTGATCAAGCTCTCCATAGCCGATGTGAGTAAGACCTTTAAACAGGTCAACATTCACAAGGCCGCAGGGCCAGACGGATTACCAGGACGCGTACGCCGAGCATGCGCTGACCAACTGGCAAGTGTCTTCACTGACATTTTCAACATGTCCCTGACTGAGTCTGTAATACCAACATATTTCAAGCAGACCATCATAGTCCCTGTGCCCAAGAACACTAAGATAACCTGCCTAAAATACTAGCACTCACTTCTGTAGCCATGAAGTGCTTTGAAAGGCTGGTCATGACTCACAACAATAACATTATCCCAGAAACCCTAGACCCACTCGAATTTGCATACCGCCCCAACAGATCCACAGATGATGCAATCTCTATTGCACACCACACTGCCCTTTCACACCTGGAAAAAGGAGCACCTATGTGAGAATGGTGTTCATTGACTACAGCTCAGCGTTCAACACCATAGTGCCCAAAAAGCATCACTAAGCTAAGGACCCTGGGACTAAACACCTTTCTCTGCAACTGGATCCTGGACTTCCTGACGGGCCTCCCCCAGGTGGTAAGGGTATGTAACAACACATCTGCCACACTGATCCTCAACACAGGGGCCTCTCAGGGGTGCGTGCTCAGTCCCCTCCTGTACTCCTTGTTCACTCATGACTGCATGGCCAGGGACGACTCCAAGACCATCATTAAGTTTGCCAACACAACAGTCTACTCACCGACAACAATGAGACAGCCTATAGGGAGGAGGTCAGAGACCTGGCCGTGTGGTGCAAGGATAACAGCCTCTCCCTCAACGTGACCAAAACAAAGGAGATGATTGTGGACTACAGGAAAAGGAGTATACTGAGCACGCCCCCATTCTCATCAACGGGGCTGTAGTGGAGCAGGTTGAGAGCTTCAAATTCCTTGGTGTCCACATCGCCAACAAACTATCACACCAAGACAATCGTGAAGAGAGCACGACAAAGCATATTCCCCCTCAGGAGACTGAAAATATTTGGCATGGGTCCTCAGATCCTCAAAAAGTTATACAGCTGCACCATTGAGAGCATCCTGACTGGTTGCATCACTGCCTGGTATTGTCAAAGACTCCAGCCACCCTATTCATAGACTGTTCTCTCTGTACCAGAGCACCAAGTCTAGGTCCAAAAGGCTTCTTAACAGCTTCTAACCCCAAGCCATAAGACTCCTGAACAGCTAATGAAATGGCTACCCAGACTATTTGCATTGTCTCCCCTCCCCCTCTTTTACGCTGTTGCCACTCTCTGTTTATTATCTATACATAGTCACTTTAACTCTACCTACATGTACATATTACCTCAATTACCTCAACTAACCGGTGCCCCCGCATATTGACTCTGTACTGGTACAGCTTTGCTACTGTATATAGCTTTGCTACTGCTCTTTAATTATTTGTTATTTTAATTGACATTTTTTACTTATCAATTTTTTACTTAACACTTATTTTTCTTAAAAATGCATTGTTGGTTAAGGGCTTGTAAGTAAGCATTTCACTGTAAGGCTGTATTCGGCGGGTGTGACAAAGATCATTTGATTTGATTTGAATATTTTACAGATCTCAGTTCTGCACCAATGATCAGAACAAAGAAATTGAAGAGACTTAAAGATACGTTGAAGAAACAAAAATAGGAAGGTTAATATCCAGGTCTGCTCACTCCATACCACCAACCACAGCCACTTCCACATTCTTGCATTGTCTGCGTGGTATGGCATGCCCATCGCTGGTTAGTCACCTTAAAAAGGTTCCACACAAACGATACAGCTTTCATACTAGAACATATTCTGTAGCAGACTGAATTATAGTAGTAATCGAGACAGTGGTAGACAATGGTGATGTCGGAGGACATTTATGCCAACATGGACATTAATCTAGAGAATACGTTTTGTAATAAAGGGGCAGCAAATAGAGATGAGGATTTCTATGAAGATATCATCAACTCCGACGAGGAATATGCCACCTCAAAGACAACACCAGGAGCTATCACCTCAGGTTCGGAGAGCCCAGGGTTGAGACCCTTCAGAGCTGCTGCAGTGTGTCTGGGGCTGCTGTGTGTTCTTCTACTGGCTGGGTTAATTGGTCTGGGTTTCTATCACAAGAAAGTTGTTGTTGGGTTTGAAGATTATAAAGCTTCCAAAACTAACCTGACGATAGAGAAAGAAGAGTTACAGACCAGCTACATCACCCTGACTAAAGAGAGAGATGAGCTACAGACCAGCAACAAGAAACTGACGACAGAGAGAGACCAGCTACAGATCAACAACAACAATGCCATGAGAGGTGAAAGAGACGGGGCACTGAGCAACTACAAAAACTGCCTTAGCAATTTTAGACACGGTGGATGTCCTTGTTATGTCCCACGCATACAGTACTACAGATCCAAACGTTCAGGAGATCCTGATCCTGACCTTGCTTCAGAAACCCAAAGCCTATAACTAAAAAGAGAGCATACTAAGAGGTCCGGGAACTGCTTCTCTAATATAAATCCTAGATCACACTTGTAGGTGATGTCATGGTGATGTTAGCTAGCTAAGCTCAAGCGCATAAATGCATAATCAGGTTTAAAAGTCGTGTCGCGCCGGACTGCACCTGTCATGCCTGACTGCACCTGTCGCCCTGGACTGCACCTCCCATTGACTTCCCAAATCGCTGGTCTGTTTGGTCATTTTCATAGGCATCCCGGAGAAGAATTTGTTGCACTTTTTTCGGTTGCTTGTTTTTTGTTAATTTGTTGTTGCAATCTGATTGAATTATCTTAACTATTGATTGATGTGTCTTGTCAATTGTTGTCTTTGTCGCATAATGAAAAATGTCAATAAATATGTTAGACATGAAACATTTACACAAATCCGATTGTAAAACCCCTATGTCACATCTAGAGTATTACTAAAGGCATGACTAGTACTCAACAGACTAAACAGACTTCCTGAAGTTCCCTGTATTCCAGTGGCTATGTCTAAAACAGCTACAGATAGAGAGGGAAATGATAACACACACATAGGAATCTGGTTGCCGTCTTATTTTCACACCTAGTCAGCAGCCAATCAATCAATCATATTTTTGGTATGTCTATATGTGGCATGCTCATTGGTGGTAAGACACCTATAAAACGTTCCGTACACACGACACAGCATTCATACTGGAACATATTGTCATGTAGGCATAATGGATTTGGGAGACAGACGCAGGAATGCGTAATAGGGTTCTTTATTTAGCCCAAATTACGGCACGGGGATGAAGACCAAACAAACACGTAACATAAACACAGGGTTGAAACCCAAAACAAAAGATCAAGGAGTTCCTCGAAAAAATACACAAATGCACAATTATTATCACACTAGACGAGACCCGTAATCAACTGCGCAATCCACAATGGCACGAAAGCCCAAACACACAGCACAAGTACTCACATGCACCAACGGACATGGTAACAATAATGGACAGCACCATGGTGAACAAAGGGCACATACATACTGTATATACAAATACAATAAGTGGGCATAGTGGCCAGGTGTGCACAATGAAAGTTCCAGAGTGATCTGTGACACATGTTCTGTAGCAGATAGTAGCATTTGAGACAGTGGTAGATCATGGAGATGTCAGAGGACAAATGTGCAAACATAGACGTGGCAAGCAAAGATGAGCATATCTATGAAGATGCCATATTCTCTCAAGACTCAAGAGATAAGACCAAGGAGGATGCCACTTCTAAGGGGTAGAACAGGTGCTAACCCCTCAAGTATTGATAACTCAGGAAGGAGACCCTCCAGAGCTGATGCAGTGTGTTCTCCTACTGGATGGGATCGTAGGCCTGTTTCTTCACCACAGGACGTCATCAGTGGGTTTAAGGGTTGTAAAAGCCAGCAACCTGACTAAAGGAAGCGAAGTCAAAGCAAACTGGCTAAAATGAAAGACCAGTTACAGACCATGGAGAGAGACCAGCTACACACTGGCTACAACACCATGACCATCGTGGTGTTGACCATGACCATCGTTCTGCCCCTGAACAGGCAGTTAACCCACTGTTCCTAGGCTGTCATTGAAAATAAGAATTTGTTCTTAACTGACCTGCCTAGTTAAATAAAGTTTAAAATGGAGCGACACCAGCAACAAACTGGCTACAACACCCTGACCATGGAGAGAGACCAGCTACAAACTGGCTACAAAACTATGACCATGGAGAGAGACCAGCTACAAACTGGCTACAACACCATGACCATGGAGAGAGACCAGCTACAAACTGGCTACAACACCATGACCATGGAGAGAGACCAGCATCAGACCAGCTACAACACCATGACCATGGAGAGAGACCAGCTACAACACCATGACCATGGAGAGAGACCAGCATCAGACCAGCTACAACACCATGACCATGGAGAGAGACCAGCTACAAACTGTCTACAACACCATGACCATGGAGAGAGACCAGCTACAAACTGGCTACAACACCATGACCATGGAGAGAGACCAGCTACAAACTGGCTACAACACCATGACCATGGAGAGAGACCAGCTACAAACTGGCTACAACACCATGACCATGGAGAGACCAGCTACAAACTGGCTACAACACCATGACCATGGAGAGAGACCAGCTACAAACTGGCTACAAAACCAGCATCAGACCAGCTACAACACCATGACCATGGAGAGAGACCAGCTACAAACTGGCTACAAAACTATGACCATGTAGAGAGACCAGCTACAAACTGGCTACAACACCATGACCATGGAGAGAGACCAGCATCAGACCAGCTACAACACCATGACCATGGAGAGAGACCAGCTACAACACCATGACCATGGAGAGAGACCAGCGTCAGACCAGCTACAACACCATGACCATGGAGAGAGACCAGCTACAAACTGGCTACAACACCATGACCATGGAGAGAGACCAGCTACAACACCATGACCATGGAGAGAGACCAGCTACAACAACATGACCATGGAGAGAGACCAGCGTCAGACCAGCTACAACAACATGACCATGGAGAGAGACCAGCTACAAACTGGCTACAACACCATGACCATGGAGAGAGACCAGCTACAAACTGGCTACAAAACTATGAACATGGAGAGAGACCAGCTACAAACTGGCTACAACACCATGACCATGGAGAGAGACCAGCTACAAACTGGCTACAACACCATGACCATGGAGAGACCAGCTACAAACTGGCTACAACACCATGACCATGGAGAGAGACCAGCTACAAACTGACTACAACACCATGACCATGGAGAGAGACCAGCTACAAACTGACTACAACACCATGACCATGGAGAGAGACCAGCTACAAACTGGCTACAACACCATGACCATGGAGAGAGACCAGCTTCAGACCAGCTACAACACCATGACCATGGAGAGAGACCAGCTACGAACTGGCTACAACACCATGACCATGGAGAGAGACCAGCTTCAGACCAGCTACAACAACCTGGCCGAAGAGAGAGACCTGTTAAAGAGAGAGAGAGACTATCTTCAGAAGAGATTTTCTGCCTTAAAACAAACTGGGCCTGAAGGCTGAACGCTGTTTCAGTCTAGATGGTATTATATCTCTTCTGAGGTCAAATCCTCGTATGAGAGCAGATAACACTGCATTGAGAAAGAAGCAGATCTGATGATCATAAACAGCAAAGCAGACATTTCTCACTAAGCTGAACAAGAGGGTCTGGATTGGCCTGACTGACAAAGACAGCGAGGGGACCTGGAAATGGGTGGACGTTACCCCACTGACCACAGCCTATTGGTTGGGAAAACAACCTGATAATGGCGGTGGGGATCGAGCAAACGGGGAGGAGGATTGTGCTGAGCACTCTCCTGAGTTGATTGATATGGAATGACTTTTCATGTGCCGCTCATCGTAACAGTGTTATATTAATGCATGTGTATGTAGCAGATGTGGCCCCTGAATTACGCTTGAGGGATGACTTTTTGATATGAGCAAGTAAATCATTAAGACATTTGATATGAAGCTTCAAAGAAATATGCAGAAATGTCAAGACTGTTCCTTTCTATTCGTGTTCACAAACTTGTCACACCCTGATCTGTTTCACCTGTCTTGTGATTGTCTCCATCCCCACCAGGTGTATCCCATTACTTTAAATACTATCCACCTCCTGTGTCTGCATCTTGGTCTAAGCCTGAGCCATGATAAAACTGGTGGTTAGGTGGGCACCGACTTCTTGAAAGTCAGTTCCCTGTCTACCAGTTGTGATGTCTAACACAGCATCAGATAAAGATACAGCAATGTATTACTGTCAGCTCAGGACATCCTGAGCCTGCGAAGGCCTGTACTTCAAACTCTACACCCTCAGAGAGTTTGAAGTAAACTCCGCACCCTCTACAGGGCCCTCTACACCCTCAGATACAAATCTGTATATATTTTTATATATTGTAATTTTGTTTTCATTGATTTAATATTTGTTGTCTTAATTGTAATGATCTTCCTATTGAATTTATTCAGTTTGTGTTGGAAAAAGAAGGGTTAACATCCAAGAGAGAAAAATATCCCATCAGAATTGGTCTTTGGTAGTCTCTTGGTAGAAATAATCTATCTGGGCTCAACACTCATTGGCTAGGCCCTCAGGCTTTGAATAGAAAGCACCAGCCAATGCCATTGACATTGACTTCCATTAGAGCAGCATTTTGGAATGACAGTAGAATCAACCAATCACAAATGGTCATGTAATATGTTGGACAATTGTATGATGTCTCAAGGCCCTCTAGAGGGCTTAAGTATACGTCACTAATTCAGAGCCAATAGCAAGCCTTATCTTGTTTTCTCACGCTTGAGCCTAGCTAGCTGGCTAGCTTTTTGTAGTGAGTGTATGTAACAATGGCGATGGCAACTGCAGAGCGAGTAATCAAGAACGATATGGTGGCTAAATTGCATCGCCCTGTTCAAGACTAACTTTTAATGAAAAGTTCAATCTTGTACAGAACGGGAGACCAATTCTTGCACTGCCTGATTTGGCGCCACAAGGAAAGAGTTTTCAAAGGCATTTTCAAGTTAATAATTATGAGTGCTATCCGTGGATAACCAGCTGTGAGCTGACAAAAAAAGCTTTACTGTTGGAATTGCCTACTCTTCAGCACCGATAACAGCTCAACCTGAACAACTGGTTTCAAAGATTTAGCCTGTTTGACAAAGTCGGCACTTTGACACCAAAACTCAACTTCACACCTGTGAGCTACAGTGAGTTTAAAAACATTTGGGGAAACAAGAGTAGATCTTCTTCTTAAAGAGCAGCGGCGTAATGAGACACTTGCTCACAATGATAAAGTCAGGCACAACAGGGAGATTCTAGAGTGCCTTATTCATTTTAGGCAAACAAGATTTAGCATTCAGAGGACATGATGAGGGTAAAGAATCAGCTAATGAGGGAAACTACTTGGAAATACTGGATTTCTTAACTGAGTATGACAGTACGTTAAACTGCCATTTGGCTATCGAGTTCACAGGCATTTCCAGCTAAATCCAAAAGGACCTGATACACGCGGTCGCGAATGTAATGACAAATGTCATGAAGGAAGAATTGAAGAAAACCCCCTTTGTAACAAGACGACAGACATGACGAGACGACAGACATCAGCAATGTGGCCCAAAAGTCTTATGTGTTGCGTTACACTACCGATGGTGTTGTGAAGGAAAGGTTTTTCAAATTTGAGAATGTAACTGAGGATAAACGGGCAGAAGCGTTTTATTATTATAAGCTTTTTAGAGGAGTGTGAATGGCCAAAGTTGTGGCACAGTGTTACGATGGGGCCGCAGTCATGGCCTCTGGTATAAACAGAGTACAAACCAAGAAAGGTCTGTTCATTCATTGCTATGCGCACACTCTTAATCTGGTGTCACAAGGTGCTGGTAAACTAAAAGAACGCAATATCTTGGTGGCCTAGCAGCGTTTTTCTCAAGATCTGTCAAACGAGCAAAACTACTGGATGAAATATGCCAGCGAAGACTACACAGAGTGACGCCAACACGACGGAACTTCTCCTCACGCTTAGTTTGCACTGTGTAGGAAAAAAATGCAGAACTCATTGAACTCTTTGAATACATAGTGGACCATCACGAAGACTCTGATGAAGACACCAACCACAGTGCAGATGGATGCACCTGACAAGCTTTGAGTTCTGCTTCTGGCTATCCGCGTTCTACTCCATATTTGCATACTCTGACATGCTGTTTGGAATATTGCAGAACAGAGAGTTTGACATGCAGTTCTCCTTGTCAAGGGTGGACGACTTCTGCAACACCACAGAGAGGGAAAAAGGGAAATGTGATTCCATCTACGAGGACACTGAGTGAGACCGGAGTTCCAAGGGGGCGCAGGACACATATGCAAGGAGACGTTTGAAGACATAAGGAGACATATGTGGACAGTACTAACAGCTACACAGTGCGATCACCGACAACATTATCACTCAGTTAAGAAACAGATTCAATGACCATGAAAGGCTCATGTTCCTTGCCCTCCAAAAGTTCCCAATATATAGGGAAACGCCAAGCTTTCCAAACGCTGCGTTCTCAAGTCTCGAGCAAAGCTATGGTCCTGATTTTGATTCGCCGGGGCTTAAAACAGAACTCACCGTTCTGTACTCAGTGTCTGACTTCGAGGGTAAGAGCCCGGCTGATCTGCTCCACTTTCTCCAGCAGAAGAGACTAAATGATAGTATGCACCAATTGTATCTGCTTACCTGTCTAGTTTTGACCATTCCAGTGTCCACTGCATCAGTAGAAAGAACATTTTCGGTACTAAAAAGGATCAAACATGTTCCAGGAACACCACTGGACAGGCTTTGATCTCGATTGAAAAACAACTTATTTTGGATGTAAAATCAAAAGATAAGCTATATGAACACGCCATTGCCCATTTCATAAAGAAGGACAGGGCAATGGACTTTTTTTGAAATGATAATCATCATGGTGAGTGGACTTTTTGGTTTTCATCTACAGCTTGCTTTTCGTTCATATCATTTGTAAAATATTATTTCTACTTTAGATCACTGGTTGTGTGGTAAAAACAAAGGTAATGACCATGCATTTGGAAGTACTGGGTACATGACATTTCGTGTTGTGGTGTATATTTGTATTGTTGCATGGAGATAGAACATCGAATAGAGCGCAACGTTTCTTCTCTCTGACAGCATATACTGTCTGTGGTCTTGAAACAATGTCAGTAGTTGTGTGGTTGAATTTATTCCGCCACTATCTGAGTGACTGTTGGAAAATGTTTCGTTGAAATGACACAACCATATTTTTTTCTAACGTGGTTCCTCCTATCGATATTTGCCACCGTTGTGTACGTGTGCTGCTTCTGTGAGCCACAGCCGAGGCGTGGTTTAGGACCGTTTGACTCTGACATCAAATAATTGCATCTCCTACATAGGTCTGCAAAAGAAAATTCTCAAGTCATGCTCTGTATACACAGGCATCCAAGTTTTTATCTATATGTATGACATCAGATCTTTTTCCGCAACTGAGGGCCTAGCTCCAATAGTCACGGTTCGCCACTGGAAATACAGTTGAAGTTGGAAGTTTACATACACTTACATTGGAGTCACAAAAACTTGTTTTTCAACCACTCCACAAATTTCTTGTTAACAAACTATTGTTTCGGCAAGTCGGTTAGGACATCTACTTTGTGCATGACACAAGTCATTTTTCCAACAATTGTTTACAGACAGATTATTTCACTTATAATTCACTGTATCACAATTCCAGTGGGTCAGAAGTTTAAATACACCAAGTTGACAGTGCCTTTAAACAGCTTGGAAAATTCCAGAAAATGATGTCATGGCTTTAGAAGCTTCTGATAGGCTAATTGACATCATTTGAGTCAACTGGAGGTGTACCTGTGGATGTATTTCAAGGCCTACCTTCAAACTCAGTGCTTCTTTGCTTGACATCATGGGATAATCAAAAGAAATCAGCCAAGACCTCAGAAAAATAATTGTAGACCTCCACAAGTCTGTTCATCTTTGGGAGCAATTTCCAAATGCCTGAAGGTACCACGCTCATCTGTACAAACAATAATATGCAAGTATAAAGACCATGGGACCACGCAGCTGTCATTCCGCTCAGGAAGGAGCCGCGTTCTGTCTCCTAGAGATCAATGTACTTTGGTGCGAAAAGTGCAAATCAATCCCAGAACAACAGCAAAGAACCTTGTGAAGATGCTGGAGGAAACAGGTACATAAGTATCTATATCCACAGTAAAGTGTGCCCTATGTCGACATAACCAGAAAGGCCTGATCAGCAAGGAAGAAGCCACTGCTCCAAAACCACCATAAAGCCAGACTACGGTTTGCAACTGCACATGTGGGATCGTTATGTACTTTTTGGAGAAATGTCCTCTGGTCTGATGAAACAAAAATAGAACTGTTTAGCCATAATTACCATCGTTATGTTTGGAGGGAAAAGAGGGAAGCTTGCAAAGCCAAAGAACACCATCCCAACCCCATGAAGCACGGCATGCAGAATTAAGCCATGGAACGCCTTGATTGGCCAGTGGGTGGCCAAGCCCTCGTTGCAGCTATTGTCCCTTGTTCATTCATCAAAATCCAACCCGTTTGAGCCACCGGCAGCTATTGCTATTATTGTTGCATCCCCGGTTAAAGGAAGCGGGTTCTTTTTCGTTATTGTAAAGAGAAACTCCACAGTATAAATCCTTAACATCAAGAATAGGTTCATTTCCAACATGACCACGGATACAACAAAGCCGGTTCCAAGCGGAGTCCATCTGCACGCGCTCAAAAGGAACACAATTGAATACCTTGGCCAACAGCCAATGAGGGCCTGCCAATAAAACTATGCGCAACCAATCAGAAACATATTTCCCATATCACGCATTGAACAAATGCATACCACTTTAACCAGGTGTGCATAATAACATGCTGTTTATCTCTCAAACACCACAACTCCTCCCCTGCAATGTCAACTAGTTTTGAGAACCTTATTTTACCTTTGACATTGTCTTTTTGTTGTTATACAGCTCCTGATTACATAACCCATTTACAGCGTTTTAGCATTTCCTTTTACAGGTAACAGGATTCTTCAAAACAAGTTGTTACACATTTCTTTGTTCACATCCCTGAGGCACAGTGTTCGCATTGTCCATATCAACGTCATCAACATCATAGTCCCAAGATCCTCCTACATAAAGAGAACCATCTCCCTCTGCAAGGGCATCACCTTGTCTCCTTGGCTTGATGTTCAACATCTGATTCACATGTCTTTTCGCAGAGTTAACCTCAACATTAACCATGTATGTGACAGCACCCAGAATCTTAGTTATCACACCATTCAACCACTTTTCTCCTCCCCTGTAATTCTTTACCAATACCTCTTGATCAACAGAGAAGGAGCTGACCTTCTGTGGTTTGTCACTGATTTCTGGCCATCTAGCATAAGCATCCATAACAACCAAAACATTTGCTTTTGGTCTTCTGCAAAGTCTAAGTGTCGTCTCTCCCATGGACCTTATGCCCATTTTCATGTTGGTACTGGCACTTTTGCAGGCCTGCTACACTGCTGCTTATATATGTCACAAAGACTTACTTCAGTTGTTTTCATGAAGTGTAGGCCACCAGAGAAGACTTCTAGCTCAGGATTTCATCTTAACTATACCCCAATGACTCTCATGTAGTTCTGCCAATAGTCTGCTTTACAGGCTTTGTGGAGTCACCACCTTGTAACCCCAAAGAATACAGTCATCCTCAATGGTAAGTTATTTCTTTTGACATAAGGTTTGTCTGGTACATTGTCTGGTACTTTGTCTGGTACATGGTTTGGCCATCCTGACATTACACACTGCTTAACCATTTTCAACCATTTTCAATACTGGATCTTTATCAGTTTTGAGTGCTATATCCTTAGCAGTGACTGGCAAGCCATCTATAACCGACACTCTATACACTGGATTTGGTGTAGGACCCCTACAATCACTCAGTGGGAGTCTGGACAACGCATCTGCCTTGCCATGCTCCTCTGACAGTTTGTACAGTCTCTCCTACAGTGCCTTGCGAAAGTATTCGGCCCCCTTGAACTTTGCAACCTTTTGCCACATTTCATGCTTCAAACATAAAGATATAAAACTGTATTTTCTTGTGAAGAATCAACAAGTGGGACACAATCATGAAGTGGAACGACATTTATTGGATATTTCAAACTTTTTTAACAAATCAAAAACTGAAAAATTGGGCGTGCAAAATTATTCAGCCCCTTTACTTTCAGTGCAGCAAACTCTCTCCAGAAGTTCAGTGAGGATCTCTGAATGATCCAATGTTGACCTAAATGACTAATGATGATAAATACAATCCACCTGTGTGTAATCAAGTCTCCGTATAAATGCACCTGCACTGTGATAGTCTCAGAGGTCCGTTAAAAGCGCAGAGAGCATCATGAAGAACAAGGAACACACCAGGCAGGTCCGAGATACTGTTGTGAAGAAGTTTAAAGATTTCCCAAGCTTTAAACATCCCAAGGAGCACTGTGCAAACGATAATATTGAAATGGAAGGAGTATCAGACCACTGCAAATCTACCAAGACCTGGCCGTCCCTCTAAACTTTCAGCTCATACAAGGAGAAGACTGATCAGAGATGCAGCCAAGAGGCCCATGATCACTCTGGATGAACTGCAGAGATCTACAGCTGAGGTGGGAGACTCTGTCCATAGGACAACAATCAGTCGTATATTGCACAAATCTGGCCTTTATGGAAGAGTGGCAAGAAGAAAGCCATTTCTTAAAGATATCCATAAAAAGTGTTGTTTAAAGTTTGCCACAAGCCACCTGGGAGACACACCAAACATGTGGAAGAAGGTGCTCTTGTCAGATGAAACTAAAATTGAACTTTTTGGCAACAATGCAAAACATTATGTTTGGCGTAAAAGCAACACAGCTCATCACCCTCAACACACCATACCCACTGTCAAACATGGTGGTGGCAGCATCATGGTTTGGGCCTGCTTTTCTTCAGCAGGGACAGGGAAGATGGTTAAAATTGATGGGAAGATGGATGGAGCCAAATACAGGACCATTCTGGAAGAAAACCTGATGGAGTCTGCAAAAGACCTGAGACTGGGACGGAGATTTGTCTTCCAACAAGACAATGATCCAAAACATAAAGCAAAATCTACAATGGAATGGTTCAAAAATAAACATATCCAGGTGTTAGAATGGCCAAGTCAAAGTCCAGACCTGAATCCAATCGAGAATCTGTGGAAAGAACTGAAAACTGCTGTTCACAAATGCTCTCCATCCAACCTCACTGAGCTCGAGCTGTTTTGCAAGGAGGAATGGGAAAAAATGTCAAATTGCACGCCCAATTTTTCAGTTTTTGATTTGTTAAAAAAGTTTGAAATATCCAATAAATGTCGTTCCACTTCATGATTGTGTCCCACTTGTTGTTGATTCTTCACAAAAAAAATACAGTTTTATATCTTTATGTTTGAAGCCTGAAATATGGCAAAATGTTGCAAAGTTCAAGGGGGCCGAATACTTTCGCAAGGCACTGTATATGTGAGCTGCTAAAATCAAGACCAACTCCTCATTCTAGCTGCTGCATGTGTTGGGACACCTGTATTAGGACCAGGAATCTTAAGAAGAGGCAAGGTACATTTCCTACCATACAGATACTCATGAAATTGCGTTAAGTCCAAAAACCAATCCTAGTGCTACTTTTTCTATTTGAGAATAGTTCCTTTCTGTTTTAGTAAGTAAATGCTATCAGTTTCTCAGAACCATCCTTAGATTTGTGAGAAATCGCTGCACCTATACCTACCGGTGAAGCATCACAGGCTAGTATGAGCCGTAGCTCCGGGTTTTAGTGAACTAACACCTGGCCAGTAGGTAGATGTCTCTTAGCTTCCTGCAAAGCACAAAGGCTTTTCTGGGACCATTCCCATTTGACACCTTTCTGCAGTAGAGCGGTCAAAGGCATGACTGTCATGTATTGTCATGTTGTGTCTCTGTCCTTTCCTTTCACCCTGTCTCCCTCTGCTGGTCGTATTAGGTTACCTTTTCTCCCCCGCTTTCCCCCAGCTGTTCCTTGTCTCCTCCTGACTACCTCGTCACCCCGTTTCCCACCTGTTCCCTTTTTCCCTCTGATTAGTCCCCTATATCTCTCTCTGTTTTGGTTCCTGTCCTTGTCGGATTCTTGTTTGTTGTGTTTCATGCCTGAGCCAGACTATCGTCATGTTTGCTGTAACCTTGTCCTGTCCTGTCGGAATCTGCCGGTCTATCTGAGCCTACCTATGTTTGGTTATTAAAGAAGCTCTGTTTAAGTTAGTTCGCTTTTGGGTCCTCATTCACTCACCGTAACAGAAGAATCCGACCAAGAATGGACCCAGCGACTTCGGATCCTCTCCACTCAGCCGTCGAGATCCAGGGAGCGATGCTAGGCAGACACGAGCAGGAATTGTCTGCTGCTCGACATGCCGTTGAGACCCTGGCCACCCAAGTCTCCAACCTCACAGAACAGGTTCACCATCTCCGCCTCGATCCACCGGCCACTTCCAGGGCTTTCGAATCTCCGGAGCCCAGAATCAATAACCCGCCGTGTTACTCTGGGGAGCCCACTGAATGCCGCTCGTTCCTCACCCAGTGTGATATTGTGTTTTCTCTCCAGCCCAACACTTACGCCAGGAGCACTGCTCGTGTCGCCTACGTCATATCTCTCCTTACTGGACGGGCTCGTGAGTGGGGCACGGCAATCTGGGAGGCAAGGGCTGAGTGTACTAACCAGTATCAGGACTTTAAGGAGGAGATGATACGGGTTTTTGATCGATCTGTTTTTGGGGAGGAGGCTTCCAGGGCCCTGTCTTCCCTATGTCAAGGCAATCGATCCATAACAGACTACTCTATTGAGTTTCGCACTCTTGCTGCCTCCAGTGGCTGGAACGAGCCGGCTTTGCTCGCTCGTCTTCTGGAGGGTCTCCGCGCAGAGGTAAAGGATGAGATTCTCTCCCGGGAGGTTCCTTCCAGCGTGGATTCCTTGATTGAACTCGCTATTCGCATTGAGCGACGGGTTGATCTTCGTCACCGAGCTCGTGGAAAGGAGCTCGCGTTCTCCGTTGCCCCCCTCTCCGCATCACTACCATCTTCCTCTGCCGGCTCGGGAGCTGAGCCTATGCAGCTGGGAGGTATCCGCATCTCGACTAAGGAGAGGGAACGGAGAATCACCAACCGCCTCTGTCTCTATTGCGGTTCTGCTGGTCATTTTGTCACTTCATGTCCAGTAAAAGCCAGAGCTCATCAGTAAGCGGAGGGCTACTGGTGAGCGCTACTACTCCTGTCTCTCCTTCAAGATCCTGCACTACCTTGTCGGTCCATCTACGCTGGACCGGTTCGTCAGCTTCCTGCAGTGCCTTAATAGACTCTGGGGCGGAGGGCTGTTTTATGGACGAGACCTGGGCTCGGGAACATGACATTCCTCTCAGACAGTTAAGGGAGTCCACGGCCTTGTTCGCCCTGGATGGTAGTCCTCTCCCCAGGATTCAGCGTGAGACGCTACCTTTAACCCTCACTGTTTCTGGTAATCATAGCGAAACCATTTATTTTTTGATTTTTCGTTCACCTTTTACACCTGTTGTTTTGGGCCATCCCTGGCTAGTTTGTCATAATCCTTCCATTAATTGGTCTAGTAATTCTATCCTCTCCTGGAACGTCTCTTGTCATGTGAAATGTTTAATGTCTGCTATCCCTCCTGTTTCCTCTGTCTCTTCTTCACAGGAGGAGCCTGGTGATTTGACAGGGGTGCCGGAGGAATATCACGATCTGCGCACGGTGTTCAGTCGGTCCAGGGCCACCTCTCTTCCTCCACACTGGTCGTATGATTGTAGTATTGATCTCCTTCCGGGAACCACTCCCCCCCGGGGTAGACTATACTCTCTGTCGGCTCCCGAACGTAAGGCTCTCGAGGATTATTTGTCTGTAGCTCTTGACGCCGGTACCATAGTCCCCTCCTCCTCTCCCGCCGGAGCGGGGGTTTTTTTTGTCAAGAAGAAGGACGGGTCTCTGCGCCCCTGCATAGATTATCGAGGGCTGAATGACATAACAGTTAAGAATCGTTATCCGCTTCCTCTTATGTCTTCAGCCTTCGAGATCCTGCAGGGAGCCAGGTTTTTCACTAAGTTGGACCTTCGTAACGCTTACCATCTCGTGCGCATCAGGGAGGGGGACGAGTGGAAGACGGCGTTTAACACTCCGTTAGGGCACTTTGAATACCGGGTTCTTCCTTTCGGCCTCGCTAACGCTCCAGCTGTCTTTCAGGCATTAGTCAATGATGTCCTGAGAGACATGCTGAACATCTTTGTTTTCGTTTACCTTGACGATATCCAGATTTTTTCACCGTCACTCCAGATTCATGTTCAGCACGTTCGACGTGTCCTCCAGCGCCTTTTAGAGAATTGTCTTTTTGTGAAGGCTGAGAAGTGCACTTTTCATGCCTCCTCCGTCACATTTCTCGGTTCTGTTATTTCCGCTGAAGGCATTAAGATGGATCCCGCTAAGGTCCAAGCTGTCATTGATTGGCCCGCCCCTAAGTCACGCGTCGAGCTGCAGCGCTTTCTCGGCTTCGCGAACTTCTATCGTCGTTTCATCCGTAATTTCGGTCAGGTGGCAGCTCCTCTCACAGCCCTTACTTCTGTCAAGACGTGCTTTAAGTGGTCCGTTTCCGCCCAGGGAGCTTTTGATCTCCTCAAGAATCGTTTTACATCCGCTCCTATCCTTGTTACACCTGACGTCTCTAGACAGTTCGTTGTCGAGGTTGACGCGTCAGAGGTGGGCGTGGGAGCCATTCTTTCTCAGCGCTCCCTCTCTGACGACAAGGTCCACCCATGCGCGTATTTTTCTCATCGCCTGTCCCCGTCGGAACGTAACTATGATGTGGGAAACCGCGAACTGCTCGCCATCCGGTTAGCCCTAGGCGAATGGCGACAGTGGTTGGAGGGGGCGACCGTTCCTTTTGTCGTTTGGACTGACCATAGGAACCTTGAGTACATCCGTTCTGCCAAACGACTTAATGCGCGTCAGGCGCGTTGGGCGCTGTTTTTCGCTCGTTTCGAGTTCGTGATTTCTTATCGTCCGGGCTCTAAGAACACCAAGCCTGATGCTTTATCTCGTCTCTTCAGTTCTTCAGTAGCCTCCACTGACCCCGAGGGGATTCTCCCTGAGGGGCGTGTTGTCGGGTTGACTGTCTGGGGAATTGAGAGGCAGGTAAAGCAAGCGCTCACTCACACTCCGTCGCCGCGCCGCGCTAGGAACCTTCTTTTCGTTCCCGTTCCTACTCGTCTGGCCGTTCTTCAGTGGGCTCACTCTGCCAAGTTAGCCGGCCACCCTGGCGTTCGGGGTACGCTTGCTTCCATTCGCCAGCGTTTTTGGTGGCCCACCCGGGAGCATGACACGCGTCGTTTCGTGGCTGCTTGTTCGGTCTGCGCGCAGACTAAGTCCGGTAACTCCCCTCCTGCCGGCCGTCTCAGGCCGCTGCCCATTCCCTCTCGACCGTGGTCTCACATCGCCTTAGATTTTGTCACCGGACTGCCTTCGTCAGCGGGGAAGACTGTTATTCTTACGGTTGTCGATAGGTTCTCTAAGGCGGCTCATTTCATTCCCCTTGCTAAGCTTCCTTCTGCTAAAGAGACGGCACAAATCATCATCGAGAATGTTTTCAGAATTCATGGCCTTCCGTCAGACGTCGTTTCGGACAGAGGTCCGCAATTCACGTCTCAATTTTGGAGGGAGTTTTGCCGTTTGATTGGGGCTTCCGTCAGTCTCTCTTCCGGCTTTCACCCCCAGTCTAACGGTCAAGCAGAACGGGCCAATCAGACTATTGGTCGCATCTTACGCAGTCTTTCTTTTCGCAACCCTGCGTCTTGGTCAGAACAGCTCCCCTGGGCAGAATACGCCCACAACTCGCTTCCTTCGTCTGCGACCGGGCTATCTCCTTTTCAGAGTAGCCTCGGGTACCAGCCTCCGCTGTTCTCATCTCAGTTCGCCGAGTCCAGCGTCCCCTCCGCTCAGGCTTTTGTCCAACGTTGCGAGCGCACCTGGAAGAGGGTCAGGTCTGCACTTTGCCGTTATAGGACGCAGACTGTGAGGGCTGCTAATAAGCGTAGAACTAAGAGTCCTAGATATTGTCGCGGTCAGAGAGTTTGGCTCTCCACTCAGAACCTTCCCCTTAAGACGGCTTCTCGCAAGTTGACCCCGCGGTTCATTGGTCCGTTCCGTATTTCTCGGGTCATTAATCCTGTCGCAGTTCGACTTCTTCTTCCGCGATACCTTCGTCGCGTCCACCCGGTCTTCCATGTCTCCTGTATTAAGCCCGTTCTTCGCGCCCCCGCTCGTCTTCCCCCCCCCCCCCCATCCTTGTCGAGGGCGCACCCATCTACAGGGTCCGCAGGATTTTGGACATGCGTCCTCGGGGCCGTGGTCACCAGTACCTCGTTGATTGGGAGGGGTACGGTCCTGAGGAGAGGAGTTGGGTTCCCTCTCGGGACGTGCTGGACCGTGCGCTGATCGAGGATTTCCTCCGTTGCCGCCAGGTTTCCTCCTCGAGTGCGCCAGTAGGCGCTCGGTGAGTGGGGGGGTACTGTCATGTATTGTCATGTTGTGTCTCTGTCCTTTCCTTTCACCCTGTCTCCCTCTGCTGGTCGTATTAGGTTACCTTTTCTCCCCCGCTTTCCCCCAGCTGTTCCTTGTCTCCTCCTGACTACCTCGTCACCCCGTTTCCCACCTGTTCCCTTTTTCCCTCTGATTAGTCCCCTATATCTCTCTCTGTTTTGGTTCCTGTCCTTGTCGGATTCTTGTTTGTTGTGTTTCATGCCTGAGCCAGACTATCGTCATGTTTGCTGTAACCTTGTCCTGTCCTGTCGGAATCTGCCGGTCTATCTGAGCCTACCTATGTTTGGTTATTAAAGAAGCTCTGTTTAAGTTAGTTCGCTTTTGGGTCCTCATTCACTCACCGTAACAATGACTATGGTAGACAGATTTGGAATGAATTTGCCATAATAGTTAAGTAACGAAAGAAAAGACCTGAGCTCAATGGTGTTTGTAGGAATAGGAGCCTTCTCAATAGCTTCAGTTTTCTGTTTCATGGCGTGTATCACCTCTGCATCTATCACATGACCTAGATAGGTTACTCTGTTCTGGAAGAAAGAACATTTCTCTATTTTAACCTTCAGATTGCAGACTTTCAGTCTTTTTAGGACTTCCTCCAGATTTCTCATGTGCTCTTCTGTGTCACGCCCTGTGATCAGTATATCATCAAAATAGCAGATCACCCCATCTATGGAGTGGATGGATTTTCTGAAAAATAGCTGACGCAAAGGCAACACCATAAGGAAGCCTGTTGACCTTAAACAAGCCCTTATGAGTATTCATGGTGAAATAGTGTTTAGACCTCTCCTCTAGTTGTTCTGGCTGGTATGCCTGTGACAAACCCAGCTTTGTGAACAAGTCCTGCGTTTTTGGTAACGGATACTGATCTACTTCCAGCCACCGATTTGATAGTTACCTTTTAATCTCCACACATTCTTACATTATTATCTGTTTGTGGTATACACACCATTGGAGCAGCCCATTGACTGTAGTTAAATGGAGTAAGAAGCCCTTCTGACTTCAACTGGACTGGCTGTGTTTTAACAGCTTCTCTAAGTGCATATGGCACTGGGCGAAGCTTGCAGAACATAGGTTCAGCCCCCTTAGTTAAATGTATCTTGGCTGTGATACCTTTTACATCATATACCCTTATATACACATAGTACGGTTTAGTAATGTCTTTACCTGTATCTAATGTAAAAGGTTAATCTACCCTTATATACACATAATACGGTTTAGTAATGTCTTTACCTGTATCTAATGGAAACAGTTCAGTTCCTTTTACGTTACCTAACTCATAGTCACTGGTGAAAATGGCTGATGTCTCACTCTCATTTGAGATGTTATGCTCATCACTCTGGCGCTTGAGTGCAATACAATGCTCATCTCTGTTGCAATGACGTTCTTGTCCTCTCTCTCGCTGGTGTGCGTTGCCCTAGTGCTGATCATCGTTGCTCCTCTCGACTTCCTGTAGTCGCAGTAAGGAGGCCTCTCCCTCAGTAGCATCCAGGTGCTTATTCCATTTCACTTGCTTCATGTCATTGTGTCCCACCAGACGCGAGCGGCATGCCCTGGCTATGTGTCCTTTCTTCTTGCACTCCCGACACTCAAAATCTTTGTAGCGGCCCACATCTGGCTTGTGCCCTTTTCCCGCACAATGGTAACGTGGTTTACCTGTTGCCTCCATTTTCTTGGAAACACTTTTCTTCTCAACTACATTTGCTTTAAAAGTATTTTGTGAAAACTGCTGTGTACTTTACTTTGTAACTTCTAAAGAAAATCCCATATCCACAGCCAGTGCTAATGTAAGTATTTTGTGTGAGCTACGTTCAGTAAACGGTCTCTCAGCTCTGCACTTTTAACACCACACACAAATCTATCCCGTAATGACTCTTCAAGAAACAGACCGAATTTACATGTGACTCACTAATCAACTCTCCCTTGAGTTGACTCTTTGCATGAAACTTGCATCATTCAGCAATAAAATTTGTCCTCGGTATGTAGTGACTTTTCAATGTTTTTTCACTTGGTTTCTGTGGAGGATAATAAGTCCATTAACAAATTGCCAACAATCGTCAGAAAAATGGCTTTCGACGTATCATCCTCGTACTTGAGCCCATTAGCTTCAACATTTTGTAACAACCTTTCCAAATAGGCTTAAAAACTTTCTTCACCTTTCCTCGAAGTGAAAATCCTCGGCCTTGCCGAATGCCATCTTCGGTGCTAGCTTTTCTACACAGACTATCTCCATGGAGCTAACTCTTTCTTGCTCGCTCTATTCCCCTTCGGACAAAAACTCTGGTACCTAGTGGCCAATCTGTTGCATCCCCGGTTAAAGGAAGCAGCATTAACATCACGAAGAGGTTTATTTCCAACATGACAGTGGATACATCTGCACGTGCTCAAAAGGAACACAATTGAATACCTTGGCCAACAACCAATGAGGGCCTGCCAATAAAACTATGCGCATCCAATCAGATAATAACATGCTGTTTATCTCTCAAACACTACAATCATAATCATAATAACGTTTATGAAAATAGAACAAATATTCCTGACACACCCCGGGACCTGTACCATTTTATTAGTTATACACCTCTACAGTTTTACAGTAGGTAGGCCTAGTACCTCTCGGTAAATCTTCAGTATTAGAGTGAAGTGATACAGTATTTACGGGTCTGCTGCTCACATTTATAAAACTGCTCCACGGACGTTGAAAAGACTTTCCAAAGAGACAAATGCAAAGATGCAAGTGTCATTTCCTGCAGGTCTGCTAGTCACCTCACTTCACCTCACTTCACACAAACCACAGCTACCTATTAGTGGCAGACTTTCTGGGGAATTGCATTCACCAGCCAATCATACAAATTGTTTTGCATTGTATTCCTGGAATGGTAGCTTCCTGTCCATTGGTGGTTACAGTCACATATTGTAAGGGCCAACGCTGGAGTAGAGAAGCAGGTACGGGGAGTCAACATTTAATAAGGAACAGACATGGAACAAGACAGGAACAGCGACAGCACACGGGTAACACAACAACATATGACAAATAATCCTGAAGCAGGGAACAGAGCTTGGGAAAAGACAGATATAGGGGAGGTAATGACACAGGTGATTGAGTCCAGGTGAGTCCAACAATTCCTGATGCACGTGACTTGGGCAGGTAGGTGTGCGTAATGATGGTGACAGGAATCAGTAATGCTGGGGAGCCTGGCACCTTTGAGCGCCAGGAAAGGGGAGCGGGAGCAGGCGTGACACATACTGTATAAAACCTTTCGGACTCACTGCACAGTGTTCACAGCTTTCTTACAACATACACCAACAAACATTACTAGAACATCTGGTACCAGTAACTGAGACAGAAGATGTCTGAGAATATCTATGCCAATATTGACAGCATTTTAGATGGTGACTCTTGTAACAGAGGACCAGCAAACAGAGATGATGATATCAATGATGAGCAACAACAACCTGACCAAAGAGAGATACCAGCTATAGACCAGCTACAACGCCATGACTAAAGAGAGAGACCAGCTACAGACCAGCTACAACACCATGACTTAAGAGAGAGACCAGCTACAGACCAGGTACAACACCATGACTAAAGCAAGAGACCAGCTACAGACCAGCTACAACGCCATGACTAAAGAGAGAGACCAGCTACAGACCAGGTACAACACCATGACTGAGGAGAGAGACCAGCTACAGACCAGGTACAACACCATGACTAAAGCGAGAGACCAGCTACAGACCAGCTACAACGCCATGACTAAAGAGAGAGACCAGCTACAGACCAGCTACAACACCATGACTGAGAAGAGAGACCAGTTACAGACCAGCTACAACACCATGACTAAAGAGAGAGACCAGCTACAGACCAGCTACAACACCATGACTAAAGAGAGAGACCAGCTACAGACCAGCTACAACACCATGACTAAAGAAAGAGACCAGCTACAGACCAGCTACAACACCATGACTAAAGAGAGAGACCAGCTACAGACCAGCTACAACACCATGACTAAAGAGAGAGACCAGCTGCAGACCAGCTACAACACCATGACTAAAGAGAGAGACCAGCTACAGACCAGCTACAACACCATGACTAAAGAGAGAGACCAGCTACAGACCAGGTACAACACCATGACTAAAGAAAGAGACCAGCTACAGACCAGGTACAACACCATGACTAAAGAGAGAGACCAGCTACAGACCAGCTACAACACCATGACTAAAGAGAGAGACCAGCTACAGACGAGCTACAACACCATGACTAAATAGAGAGACCAGCTACAGACCAGCTACAACACCATGACTAAAGAGAGAGACGAGATACAAACCAGCTACAACACCATGACTAAAGTGAGAGACCAGCTACAGACCAGCTACAACACCATGACTAAAGAGAGAGACCAGCTACAGACCAGGTACAACACCATGACTAAAGAGAGAGACGAGCTACAGACCAGCTACAACACCATGACTAAAGAGAGAGACCAGCTACAGACCAGCTACAACACCATGACTAAAGAGAGAGACCAGCTACAGACCAGGTACAACACCATGACTAAAGAAAGAGACCAGCTACAGACCAGGTACAACACCATGACTAAAGAGAGAGACCAGCTACAGACCAGCTACAACACCATGACTAAAGAGAGAGACCAGCTACAGACGAGCTACAACACCATGACTAAATAGAGAGACCAGCTACAGACCAGCTACAACACCATGACTAAAGAGAGAGACGAGATACAAACCAGCTACAACACCATGACTAAAGTGAGAGACCAGCTACAGACCAGCTACAACACCATGACTAAAGAGAGAGACCAGCTACAGACCAGGTACAACACCATGACTAAAGAGAGAGACGAGCTACAGACCAGCTACAACACCATGACTAAAGAGAGAGACCAGCTACAGACCAGCTACAACACCATGACTAAAGAGAGAGACCAGCTACAACACTATGATAAAAGAGAGATACCAGCTACAACACCTGGACCAAGGAGAGGTTTTAGAGAATTAGGCAGGACATCCAACCAGCCTCACAACCGCACACCATGTGTAACCACGCCAGCCCAGGACCTCCACATCCAGGCTTCTTCACCTGCAGGATAGTATGAGACCAGCCACCCGGACAGCTGATGAAACTGTGGGTTTGCATAACCAAAGAAATTCTGCACAAATAGTCAGAAACAGTCTCAGAGAAGCTCTTGTACGTGCTCGTCATTCTCACCAGGGTCTTGACCTGACTGCAGTTCAGCGTCGTAACTGACTTCAGTGGAAAAATGCTCACTTTCGATGGCCACTGGCACGCTGGAGAAGTGTGCAGAAGGATCTGCACACAATTCCTGGAAGCTGAAAATGTCCCAGTTCTTCCATGGCCTGCATACTCACCAGACATGCCACCCATTGAGCATGTTTGGATTTATCTGGATCAATGCGTATGACAGCATGTTCCAGTTCTTTCCAATATCGAACAACTTCGCACAGCCATTGAAAAGGAGGGGGACAGCATTTCACAGGCTACAATCAACAGACTGATCAACTCTATGTGAATGAGATGTGTCGCGCTGCATGAGGCAAATGGTGGTCACACCAGACATTGACTGGTTTTCTGATCAATGTCCCTACACTCTTAGAAGAAAAGGTGCTAGAACCTAAAAGGGTTCTTTGGTTGTCCCCATAAGATAACCATTTGATGAACCCTTTTTGGTTCCAGGTGGAACCTTTTTGGTTCCAGGTAGAACCCTTTTGGGTTTGTGGGGGGAAAATGACTAAATGAGTCATGTTATCCCGTGTTTTACTACTTAGTGAATTGTATCTTGTTATGTTAGTGTTTTTTTCTAACCTAACTTGTCTTTGTGTGACTTAGTCATAAGACTGGGCGTATAGCTAAGATCCGTTTGGGTGCAACCACAGTATGAGACTTCCCGTGGTTTTATTATCTGCAAGAAGTCAGTTGTATGGAAACTTGCAGGAAGGACCACATTATAGTGTGAACTGTGACAAACGGAGTTATACGGTTGAGCCCTCGTGATATCAACTTCGGGTTATCTTAATATGCACAGACAAACCAATCGCCTTTTTTACTATGTTCCGCCCCTTTTTCCACACATATGCTAAACTGCCACGAAGACAAAGAGGTTGTACTTTCTATAATAACAGAGAGCCAACTCTGTTCGTTGGGCTCTTAACTCCGCACATTTTTTTAGGGTATCTGTGACCAACAGATGCAAATCTGTTTTCTCAGTCATGTGAAATCCATAGATTAGAGCCTAATGAATTTATTTCAATTGATTGATTTCCTTATATGAAATTTAGCTCAGTAAAATCTTTGAAATTGTTGCACGTTGTGTTTATATTTTTGTTCAGTGTATAAACCCTCAACTTGTTGAATACCAGTGGTTTTCAATATGAGGGATTTAGCATGAAATATCCTTTATCTATTTTTTGTACACTATTTTATTTATTTTCTATGTATTTGTTGTTAATGTTTTGCCATGAAACCTGTGACAGTTGTGAAAAAAGTCGATAGTTGGAAGAGTTGCAGAGTTAATTGAAAATAATGCCATTGTTGATTAGATGCTTTTTCCATTAATTAGGCTACTTTCACTTTAACCATATGGTATATCTATTAGATATTCATAGACAATATGGACACGGATATAATAAATTAACACTTTATATATGAATTACTTATTTTTTACAGTGATCGAAGTATAAATTACCAACGTTACGATAGTTTGCCATTTATTCTGTTAACTTTGGTATTATCGGTAGCTTTGCAACCCTAGGCTTGACTAGGCACTGACTTGGCACTCACTCTCTCTCGGAGTCTGCGGTTTATAATAGTGTATTTGGCCCTCAGTCACTTCCTGTTTCCTGCATGTGTATCTCTCCTCCTTGGTCTGTGTCTGACCTTTACCCCCCCCCCCCAGCAATCCATCAGTACTTAGGAAAAGAAGATTAACTCTACCCTCCACGCAGCCACAATAAATGAAAATACCTTTTGTTCAACGTTGAAATTGTTAAAAAGAGTGCAATATCAAGTCTAGCATCATTTAAAAAAGAGATAAAAGACATGGACATCCAAGAAAAGAATGTGTACACTCACACACACAGACTTTACAGGTCTGTAATGTGTACTATTGGATGAGTCAGGGGCACCATATTTATCCACTGTGTAGTCTTTTGTTATCAAGGTGTTTAGTGCTATATGTTCTGCATGTACAGTATGTGGCTCTAGATAGACAATACTTCATTATTTAGATGGAAATCCATTGTTAAGCATCTTATCTGTGCCCCCAGAATGTCAAGACAACAACAAACTTTGTGTGGAATAATGAGCACAGGTTTATCTACGGTGTTGGACATGTGTGGGTAATGGCTGATGAAGTGTGTGTGAGTGTGTATTAGAGAGGTCAGATGCTGCATCCTTATCTTTATTCAATGTACATTTCCTATTCCCATTGAACACATACAGTATCTCTCCGCAGAACAATTTCACCAAGATGTACAGGTGTCAATGTAAAATGATACAGTAGAACACAGACTTTCACCAGATGTCACATTTGACCCCTTGAAAATGGCCATCTAGGATGACATCCACCCTAGCATGGTTTGATCAAACCTGGATGCAACAGCCTGTAACAACCAAGAGCAATTCCAATCATGTTTTCCAGGTTGGCCGGTCTACTAATAGTAAACACTTCAATATCAAAGCCTTTGTATGTTTCCTCTATCCTCTCGTTCTATTATGACTGTTAGATCATATAATATGATATTTAATCTTCTCCACCCACTGCACTCCACCATGGCGTTGCCTCTGACCTCAGAGTGGAGGCAAATAGAAAAGGAATCATCACCTGTCATCTTGGTGATAATGGAATTGTCTCGTCTCTGCATCCATTTCCCCTGGCCCAAGGCCCGGTCTGTTAAATAACATCTCAGATCCCACACTGTTTATATTTGCTACATACGTTATGGTCTGAGCACAGACGTATGTTGCTGGAATGTATTATGGATGGTAGAGTCAAGGTAAACAGGGTGTGATGAGGAGGAGTGGAGAGTTTGGTTTCTCCTGCTTTCGCTCTCTGTCCTTCTCTCTACCCTCTCTATATTCATCCCTCTATCTCTCTCTCTATCCCTCTCTCTATCTCTCTCTCTATCCCTCTCTCTATACCTCTCTCTATCCCTCTCTCTATCCCTCTCTCTATACCTCTCTCTATCCCTCTCTCTATCCCTCTCTCTATCCCTCTCTCTATCTCTCTCTCTATCCCTCTCTCTATACCTCTCTCTATCCTTCTCTCTATCCCTCGCTCTATACCTTTCTCTATCCCTCTCTATATTCCTCTCTCTATCCCTCCCTCTATCCCCCTCTCTGTGTCTGTTTGCCTCTATTTTTCCAAACATTTACATCCCTTCCCCATTGGTTCACTCTACCAAACAAATGACATTTGAATAAGCTTCATTGACAAAGAATGGGTACCACTGTGGCCAAATAAATATAATATAACAATTCGCTATCACTCTGATTTTCTCTCCATCCCTCTTTCTTTCCCTCTTCATCTTCCTCCCTTTCTTCTCACTATGACTCCACCATAGCGCTTTCTCTTCAATTGAACACTTAGCCTGTTAATCATGACCCCAGGGGGTCGCATCAGACTACGCTCCCCTATCAACAGAGACACATTCATAGCTTCATTTTCTATCAAGATGAAGAAATAGAAAACACACAAACCCATTTGCTTTGGTACTCATCCCTAATAGCTTTGCTTCTTTGCCCTTCATATTGGAGATTGATCTCCTCTTTCCCTTGTCCCTGATTGTAACGTGTGGCAGTGTCATTATGGTAGCTGTGTTTTTATGGGTGGGAAGCAGAGAGGCAAAGAGGAGATGGAGAGGCTGTGGATTCACTGGGCACTTAATGTTGGTGTTAATGACCTGATGTAGAGAGTTACTAGCGTGTAGCACGACGCAGGAGGAAGAGAAGGGGGAGAGAGGGGAAAAAAGAGGATGAGAGAGGGAAGGAAGGAGACAGGGACAGGGAGATAGAGACAGAGACAGAGATATATAGTGCATTCGGGAAAGTATTCAGACCCCTTCCCCTTTTCCACATTTTGTTACGTTATTCTGAAATTGATATAAAAAAAATCCACATCAATCTACACACAATAACCCATAAAGACTAAATGAAAACAGGTATGAGACTCGAAATTGACCTCAGGTGCATCCTGTTTCCATTGATCATCCTTGAGATGATCGGTGAAGGGCCTTGCTCAGGGAGGTGACCAAGAACCTGATGGTCACTCTGACAGAGCTCCAGAGTTCCTCTGTGGAGATAGGAGAACCTTCCAGAAGGACAACCATCTCTGCAGAACTCCACCAATCAGGCCTTTTTGGTAGAGTGGCCAGATGGAAGCCACTCATAAGTAAAAGGAACATGACAGCTCTCTTGGAGTTTCCCAACAGGCACCTAAAGGACTCTCAGACCATGAGAAACAAGACTCTCTGGTCTGATGAAACCGAGATTGAACTCTTTGGCCTGAAAGCCAATCGGCACGCCTGGAGGAAACCTGGCACCATCCCTACAGTGAAGCATGATGGTGGCAGCATCATGCTGTGGAGATGTTTTTCAGCAGCAGGGACTGGGAGACTAGTCGGGATCGAGGCAAAGATGAATGGAGCAAAGTACAGATAGATCCTTGAACAAAACCTGCAACAGAGCTCTCAGGACCTCAGGTTGGGGCGAAGGTTCACCTTCCAACAAGACAACGACCCTAAGCACGCAGCCAAGACAACGCAGTAGTCTCTGAATGTCCTTCAGTGGCCCAGCCAGAGCCCGAAATTGAACCCAATTGAACATCTCTGGAGAGACCCGAAAATAGTTGTGCAGCGACGCTCTCCATCCAACCTGACAGAGCTTGAGAGGATCTGCAGAGGAGAATGGGAGAAACTCCACAAATACAGTTGTGCCAAGCTTGTAGCGTCATACCCAAGAATACTCGAGGCTGTAATCACTGCCAAAGATGCTCCAACAAAGTACTGAGTAAAGGGTCTGAATACTTATGTAAATGTAATATTTAAGTTTTATATTTTTTATAAATTTCCTAAAATTGATAAAAAAACAGTTTTTGCTTTGTCATTATGCGGTATTGTGTGTAGATTGATGAGGGGAAAACACAATTTAAATCACTTTTGGAATAAGGTTGTAGCGTAACAAAATGTGGAAAATTCAAGGGTTCTGAGAGAGACAGAGAGACTACAAGAGAGAGAACAAGAGAAAGAAAAAGACAGACTGGCTGAGAGAGAGAGAGAGAGAGAGAGAGAGAGAGAGAGAGAGAGAGAGAGAGAGAGAGAGAGAGAGAGAGAGAGAGGAAAAGTTTAATATATTCAGCCGAGCATTCCTCTGCCCACGACTGCAGTGCTGCCATCAGGCCATCAATACAACACCCTCATAAAGACCATTCATCACATCGATATCCTGCCGTTACCTTCAAACGCTGATAAAACAGTACGGAAACATCAGACAGGAAAGAGAGGGAGCGTCTGTCCTCAGAGAGAACCAGAGCAAACAGAGAGAGTGAGGGGATGTGGGAAGAGGGAGAGAGAAGGGAGGAGGAGGAGGGAGAGAGAGTGGAGGGGGGAGAGGGAGGGAGAGGGGAATGGGAGAGTGAGGTATGTACAGGATACACATGGTATACAGATCGTATCTTAATCACTCTTTTATTTATAGAATTTGCAAACTTGTCGTGTATTTGAGTTTGAAAAGTTTGTAATGTCCACTTTGAAATTTCAGACTTGATTTGCCCTAACAAAAAATGCATCAACCCCTACAAAAAATGTCCATTAATTATAATCCACTTAATAATTCACATTTCCTGTTGCTGCAGGATAATTTTCCTGCTGTAGCAAACTGGCTAAAATAAGATCCTACCTCTTGACATCGTCGAACAAAATGCCTACTTGCAGGTTCCTCCTCGACAATGCAACAACAAAAATAAATAATACAAGATAAGAATACTGGCATAAAGTAAATGGCTCAGTAGAATACAATAGAACCTAAAAGTGTTCTTCATCTGTACCCATAAGAGAACCTTTGAAGAACCCTTTTTGGTCCCAAGTAGAACCCTTTAGGTTCAATATAGAACCATTTTGGGTTACATGTAGAACCCGTTCCACAGAGAGTTCTACATGGAACCCAAAAGGGTTCTACCTAGAACCCAAAATGGATCTGCTTGGAAGAAAAAAAGGTTATCCTATGGGGACAGCTGAAGAACCCTTTTAGAACCCTTTTTTATAAGAGTTTGAATTGTTTTATTTTATTTCACCTTTATTTAACCAGGTAGGCCAGTTGAGAACAAGTACTCATTTACAACTGCGACCTGGCCAAGATAAAGCAAAACAGTGGGACAAAAACAACACAGAGTTAAACATAAACAAACGTACAGTCAATAACACAATATAAAAATGTATGTACAGTGTGTGCAAATGTAGAAGAGTATGGAGGTAAAGCAATAAATAGGCCATAGAGGCAAAATAATTCAAATTTAGCATTAACACTGGAGTGATAGATGTGCAGATGATGACGTGCAAGTAGAAATACTGGGGTGCAAAAGAGCAAGAGGATAAGTAACAAAATAGGGATGAGGTAGTTGGGTGTGCTTACAGATTGGTTGTGTACAGGTACAGTGATCGGTAAGCTGCTCTGTCGGCTGGTGCTTAAAGTTAGAGAGGGAAATATAAGGCTTCAGTGATTTTTGCAATTTGCTCCAGTCATTGGCAGCAGAGAACTGGAAGGAAAGATGGCCAAAGGAAGTGTTGGCTTTGGGGACCAGTAAAATATACCTGCTGGAGCGCATGCTATGGGTGGGTGTTGCTATGGTGACCAGTGAGCTGAGATAAGGCTGGGCTTTACCTAGCAAAGATTTATAGATGACCTGGAGCCAGTGGGTTTGGTGACGGATATGTAGTGAGGGCCAGACAACGAGAGCATAGAAGATTGTAGAATAGAGTCATAAGGAGGAGGAGGACAGTATTACAGTAACACTCGATAGATAATGCACCGCTATGGCCAACTGAAACTGTTCCCCATGAGTTTTCAATGGCGTTGTTGAGTTTATTTAAAACCCAATTGGCTTCAATGAAGGTGCTGTGTTTATGTTTGTCCCCCATTGGATTCAGTGAAGGTGTTGCATTTATATTGGTCCCCCATTGGATTCAGTAAATGTGGGTGCTAAGTTATTTTATGTCCCCCATTGGATCCAGTGATGGGGTTACGTTTACATTTGTTCCCCATTGGATTCAGGTATGGTTCTACTTCATATTCATTCCCCCGTTGGATTCAGTGAAGGTGTTGCATTTATATTGGTCCCCCATTGGATTCAGTAATGGTGGGTGCTAAGTTATTTTATGTCCCCCATTGGATCCAGTAATGGTGTTACATTTATATTTGTCACCCATTGGATTTAGGGATGGTTCTGCTTCATATTCAGTCCTCCTTTGGATTCAGTGACAGTGTTGCTTATTTCAATCCCAAACATAATTCAGGCACGGTGTTGTATCATATCTGTTCCCACATGGGATTCCTGTCTCCCTCGTGTGACCACCTTTCCCCAGGGACTTTCATCTAATCTAATTTCTGTAGGATAAAAACATGTGGGTGGATGAGAGAGAGAGAGACAGAGACACAGAGAGAGAGCGAGAGAGAGACAGAGAGAGAGAGAGAGAGAGGGAGAGAGACAGAGACAGAGACAGAGAGACAGAGAGACAGGGAGAGAGAGAGAAAGGGAGAGAGAGAGACACAGAGAGAGAGAGAGAGACAGAGAGAGAGAGAGAGAGAGAGAGAGAGAGAGAGAGAAAGACAGAGAGAGAGAGAGAGAGAGAGAGAGAGAGAGAGAGGGAGAGGGAGAGGGAGACAGAGACAGAGACAGAGACAGAGAGTGATGCTGAGAGACAGTTCGGCAGGAAGTCACATTTTTTACTTAGAAGGAGGATGTCAGAGAGAATGTGGGAATTAGCAGTAGAGTCTTGCTCCTGACTTGTTATGACTTTCAGTTGTCAAGCGTGAGATTAACAATATTAAATTAGCAAAAAATATATAGGTCATCAAATTGTACAACTGAATATCAACACAGGAGGTGAGTTAAAATAGAAATCTTAATAGTGCTAGCTAGCTAATTTAAAACTGTTTACTGGTGGTAACCATAGCAACATGGCCACCGTGGCAGCGCTAGAAACAGCAGCAGCAGCAGAGACTGAGAGACCACAAACCCATTTTTAGAGTTTCCAGCAGAAATCAAATCAGAGATGGAAATAATACATTTTTAACACGGAATTCAGAGGAAGAATCCGGAAATGTTGTTTGCCGACTGCTCACACAACAGGACTGTTACAAACCTTTACACAGACCACACCTCTGCATACAGCTGTAACCAGGCAATTCAGCTATACAACAAAGAAAATAGCATCTGTAAGGGAAGGCAAACACACATTTTTGAGGACAGTGAAAAGGACCAGGAAAAAAGGTTTCTGATGGTAAACGTGTACCAGAACGACACTGTCATGGTTCAGGGCAGTGAGGCTGCACTCAGCTCTTTTGTGCAGGACTTACCCACCCTAGGGAAGTTAGCGGAAACTAAAAAGGATAAGGAAAGTACCCCGACCTCTCCCCTCACCTCACCTCAGGCACTCAAACATCAGGAGCCCAGGCCCAGATCCACGCAACAGGTCTATCCTCCCCCCTGCCTGCCTACGACCACCAGAGCCATGAACACTCCACCATCAGCCTGCTGAGAGACAGGCTGGCTCTGTTAGAGGTAATGGTTACTGAGCTAAAGGAGCAGCCCCCCCAGCTACACCACCATCAGCCTGCTGAGAGACAGGCTGGCTCTGTTAGAGGTAATGGTTACTGAGCTGAAGGAGCAGCCCCCAGCTACACTACCATCAGCCTGCTGAGAGACAGGCTGGCTCTGTTAGAGGTATGGGTTACTGAGCTGAAGGAGCAGCCCCCCAGCTACACCACCATCAGCCTGCTGAGAGACAGGCTGGCTCTGT
The DNA here is from genome assembly GCF_057628025.1 of Oncorhynchus mykiss. Taxonomy (NCBI): domain Eukaryota; kingdom Metazoa; phylum Chordata; class Actinopteri; order Salmoniformes; family Salmonidae; genus Oncorhynchus; species Oncorhynchus mykiss. Next base: position 26,780,546 of record NC_143049.1, read on the forward strand.
TAGAGGTAATGGTTACTGAGCTAAAGGAGCAGCCCCCCAGCTACACCACCTCCAGACACAGAGCTTCTACAGGACCAGCTCAACCAGTGCAGGAACCAACTGAAGAACTCTGTCCAGCAGCTAAGAGAGAGCCTTACCACAGCGCTTGAGGAGGTAAAGGCCACTATGAGGAGAGAGCCTTACCACAGCGCTTGAGGAGGTAAAGGCCACCATGAGGAGAGAGCCTTCCAAACAGCGCTTGAGGAGGTAAAGGCCACCATGAGGAGAGAGCCATACCACAGCACTTGAGGAGATAAAGGCCACCATGAGAAGAGAGCCTTACCACAGCACTTGAGGAGGTAAAGGCCACCATGAGAAGAGAGCCTTACCACAGCACTTGAGGAGGTAAAGGCCACCATGAGAAGAGAGCCTTACCACAGCTCTGGAGGAGGTAAAGACCACCATGAGGAGAGAGCCTTCCCACAGCGCTTGAGGAGGTAAAGGCCACCATGAGAAGAGAGCCTTACCACAGCTCTGGAGGAGGTAAAGACCACCATGAGAAGAGAGCCTTACCACAGCACTTGAGGAGGTAAAGGCCACCATGAGAAGAGAGCCTTACCACAGCACTTGAGGAGGTAAAGGCCACCATGAGAAGAGAGCCTTACCACAGCTCTGGAGGAGGTAAAGACCACCATGAGGAGAGAGCCTTCCCACAGCGCTTGAGGAGGTAAAGGCCACTATGAGGAGAGAGCTAGTGCAGGTAAAGGAGGAGATTGCAAAGGAGTTGTCTGTCATCAAGAGGGTTCTGCAGCATAGAAAACAGACTGTAGAGACGCCTAGAGAGAAGCTACAGCTCCTCACCACCCCATAGCGCACCCCACAGGCCCCACCCACCACCAGAGCTTCACCACCTCCATCGGCGCAGTCAGACGTGACCGGGCCCAGCCTACTACCCCTGACCAGACCACCAGCCCCCCCTGGCCCAGACCTGCCCCCCCTCCCCTCCATAGGGCCCAACAGCAGGACCAGCACAGCTCATCTGAGTTCCTCAGAGGACAGGATAACTCTGTAGGATAGAGTGAGATTAAACAGCTCCTCCAATACATCTTTCACTAAACTGCACTAAACACACACACAGCTATTGTACTAAACGTTTACTTGTTCAATGAATAGGAAGAAGGGAAAAGTACTTTACAAATGTTTGTTGTTATCCTGTTTATCTCACTCTGAACAACTTAGTAGTTAGTAGTTACTGTATTTTTGACTGTGCTATTTTTAATTTTTGCAACATGAAATCTCTATCAGTTAGCATGTGGAACATTCATGGCCTAAACTCATCAACCTTTGGACTGAAGAGTTTAGCACTGGAGTTAAAAAAAATCTTAAACAACATCATCATTCTGCAGGAGACATGGTGTAAGGCAGACACTGTCACTCACTGTCCCACAGGCTACAGAGAGGTAATTGTGCCGTCACAGAAACACAGCTCTGTCAATAGAGGCAGAGACTCTGGAGGATTGATTATTTGGTACAAACCCGAACTACAAAATCAAATTGATCCCCTGAAATGTGTTATATATCACATTTGGAAAAAAATGAAAAATAACTTGTACGGGCAGGAAACATATGTGTTCCTTTGTGCAATATATATCCCCCCCTCAGAATCCACATATTACTCAGAGGAGATATTCCCCTCCCTTGAGGAAGAGACATGCCATTTCCAGGACCCAGGGAAATGTGCTCATCTGTGGGGACATAAAAGAGCGCACAGGAACACCTGATCTAATGACCGACACGATAGGACAGCTTTATTACAGGCCATACTGTTTCTAACGGTCTTCATCTCCCCCATAGAAACAACAGTGACAGCACCATCAACAAAAACGGAAGGGCTTGCCAATTGCCAATGGTAGGTTACAGGGGGACTCTTTAGGGAGATTCACCCATTGCTCACATCTTGGCCACAGCACAGTAGATTACAGACTTTGAACCTTTCTCTTTCAGCTCATTCACTGACAAGCCACTAACCCCTCTGTCTGATCACAGCCAAATTACCTTGTTCCTCATAAGATTTGACATGGAAACAACCACACATTCACAGCCCAGTTAGCGGTACAACATCAGAAATTCATACAGATGGGCCCAAAACAGCACAGAAGAAAACCAGAAAGCAAACAATAACCAAAAAATCCAAACACTTTTAGATAACTTTCCGGATACCACATTCACTCACAGTAAAGAAGGCATCATTCTAGCAGTACAAAACATCAACTATATATTCAGGCAAAAGAAGAACAACTGAAATTGATCAAAAACAACTAACCAAAATGATGACAACTGGTTTGATGCAGATTGTAAAACTATAAGGAAAAAACTTAGAACACTATCCAACCAAAAGCACAGAGAGACAAATAATGGTGAATTACGCCTTCATTACTGTGAGACTTTAAAACTCAATAAACTAGAGGTCGACCGATTATGATTTTTCAACGCCGAAACTGATACAGATTATTGGAGGACCAAAAAAAGCCAATACCAATTAATCTGCCTATTATTATATATATATTTGTAATTATGACAGTGATAAGACACAAATAAGACAAATAAGACACCTTGCTTTCCCTGGTGCCAATTCAATGTAACAGTCCCACACTGGTGCTCTGCTTTTCTCTGCCATCTGTAAAATTAATATAATCGTACACACACAGCTCTCTGAAGTGACAGGGACACTGAAGAGTCTGTTTAGGAGACACAAATACTCTCAACTGTTTGAATAATACAAAAATAGAGTTTAAGTTACCTGTGATGAATGTTGAAAACAAAAACTGTCATTTCTATATGCAAGAATAAGAATTGACTACCAAAGTGTGAGTCATAATTCCCATGACACCTTCCAGCAAAATCTGAAAAGCGGTTCCTTCATTCATTTATTCCGTAGTATCTTTTTAGATTCACTTCAGCAGTTTGTTTTACTCACTGCTTTAGCACACTCTGCCAACCCAGATGTCTTAGCCGTGTCTGAATCCTGGCTTAGGAAAACCACCAAAAACCCTGAAATCTCCATTGCTAACTATAACGTTTTCCGCCAAGATAGAACTGCCAAAGGGGGTGGTGTTGCAATCTACTGCAAAGATAGCCTGCAGAGTTCTGTATTACTTTCTAAGTCTGTACCCAAACAATTTGAGCTTCTACTTCTAAAAATTCACCTTTCCAGAAACAAGTCTCTCACTGTTGCCACTTGCTATAGACCTCCCTCTGCCCCCAGCTGTGCCCTCGATACTATATGTGAACTGATTGCCCCCCATCAATCTTCTGAGCTCGTGCTACTAGGTGACCTAAACTGGGACATGCTTAACACCCCGGCCATCCTACAAAATAAACTTGATGCCCTCAATCTCACACAAATGATCAATGAACCTACCAGGTACAACCCCAAATCAGTAAACACGGGCACCCTCATAGATGTCATCCTAATGAATTTGCCCTCCAAATACACCTCTGCTGTTTTTAATCAAAATCTCAGCGATCACTGCCTCATTGCCTGCATCCGTAATGGGTCTGTGACCAAACGACCACCCCTCATCACTGTCAAATACTCCCTGAAACACTTCTGCGAGCAGGCCTTTCTAATCGACCTGGCCGGGGTATCCTGGAATGACATTGACCTCATCCCGTCAATAGATGATGCCTGGCTATTCTTTAAAAGTGCCTTCCTCACCATCTTAAATAAGCATGCCCCTCTCAAAAAATGTAGAACTAGGAATAGATATAGTCCTTGGTTCACGCCAAACCTGTCTGCCCTTGACCAGCACAAAAACATCCTGTGGCGTTCTGCATTAGCATCGAATAGCCCCCGTGATATGCAACTTTTCAGGGAAGTTAGGAACAAATATACACAGGCAGTTAGAAAAGCTAAGGCAAGCTTTTTCAAACAGACATTTGCATCCTGTAGTACTAACTCAAAAAAGTTCTGGGACCCTGTGAAGTTCATGGAGAATAAGAGCACCTCCTCCCAGCTGCCCACTGCTCTGAGGCTAGGAAACACTGTCACCACCGATAAATCCACTATAATTGAGAATTTCAATAAGCATTTCTCTACGGCTGGCCATGCTTTCCACATGGCTACCCCTACCCCGGTCAACTGCCCAGCACCCTCCACAGCAACCCGCCAAAGCCCCCACCATTTCTCCTTTACCCAAGTCCAGATAGCCGATGTTCTGAAAGAGCTGCAAAATCTGGACCCCTACAAATCAGCCAGGCTAGACAAACTGGACCCTCTCTTTCTAAAATTATCTGCCGAAATTGCTGCAACCCTTATTACTAGCCTGTTCAACCTCTCTTTCGTATCGTCTGAGATTCCCAAAGATTGGAAAGCTACCGCGGTCATCCCCCTCTTCGAAGGGGGTGACACTCTAGACCCAAACTGCTACAGACCTATATCTATCCAACCGTTTCTTTCTAAGGTCTTCGAAAGCCATGTTAACAAACAGATTACTGACCATTTCGAATCCCACCATACCTTCTCCGCTATGCCATCTGGTTTCAGAGCTGGTCATGGGTGCACCTCAGCCACGCTCAAGGTTCTAAACGACATCATAACCGTCATCGATAAAAGACAGTACTGTGCAGCCGTATTCATCGACCTGGCCAAGGCTTTCGACTCTGTCAATCTCAACATTCTTATTGGCAGACTCGACAGCCTTGGTTTCTCAAATGATTGCCTCGCCTGGTTTACCAACTACTTCTCTGATAGAGTTCAGTGTGTCAAATCGGAGGGCCTGTTGTCTGGACCTCTGACAGTCTCTATGGGTGTGCCACAGGGTTCAATTCTCGGGCCGACTCTCTTTTCTGTATACATCAATGATGTTGCTCTTGCTGCTGGTGATTCTCTGATCCATCTCTACGCAGACGACACCATTCTGTATACTTCTGGCCCTTCCTTGGACACTGTGTTAACTAACCTACAAATGAGCTTCAATGCCACACAACTCTCCTTCTGTGGCCTCTAATTGCTCTTAAACGCAAGTAAAACTAAATGCATGCTTTTCAATCGATCTCTGCCCGCACCTGCTCGCCCGTCCAGCATCACTACTCTGGACGGCTCTGACTTAGAATACGTGGACAACCACAAATACCTGGGTGTCTGGTTAGACTGTAAACTCTCCTTTCAGGCTCACATTAAGCATCTCCAATCCAAAATAAAATCTAGAATCGGTTTCCTATATCGCAACAAAGCATCCTTCACTCATGCTGCCAAACATACCCTCGTAAAACTGACCATCCTACCAATCCTTGACTTCGGTGATGTCATCTATAAAATAGCCTCCAACACTCAACAAACTGGATGCAGTCTATCACAGTGCCATCCGTTTTGTCTCCAAAGCCCCATACACTACCGACCACTGCGACCTGTACGCTCTCGTTGTTTGGCCCTCACTTCATACTCGTCGCCAAACCCACTGGCTACAGGTTATCTAGAAGTCTCTGCTACGTAAAGCCCCGCCTTATCTCAGCTCACTGGTCACCATAGCAGCACCCACTCGTAGCACGCGCTCCAGCAGGTATATCTCACTAGTCAACCCCAAAGCCAATTTCTCGTTTGGTCTTCTTTCCTTCAAGTTCTCTGCTGCCCATGACTGGAACGAATTGCAAAAATCTTTGGAGGTGGAGACTCACATCTCTCTCACTAGCTTTAAGCACCAGCTGTCAGAGCAGCTCACAGATCACTGCACCTGTACTTAGCCTATCTGTAAACAGCCCATCTATCTACCTACCTCATCCCCATACTGGTATTTATTTATTTATTTATTTTGCTCCTTTGCACCCCAGTATCTCTACCTGCACATTCATCTTCTGCCGATCTACCATTCCAGCAATTAATTGCTATATTGTAATTACTTCGCCACCATGGCCTATTTATTTCCTTAACTTACCTCATTTGCACTCACTGTATATAGACTTTTTGTTTTCTTTTGTTCTACTGTATTATTGACTGTATGTTTTGTTTATTCCATGTGTAACTCTGTGTTGTTGTATGTGTCGAATTGCTACGCTTTATCTTGGCCAGGTCGCAGTTGCAAATGAGAACTTGTTCTCAACTAGCCTACCTGGTTGAATAAAGGTGAAATAAATAAAAATATATATATAAAAAAAAAAAGTCTGTGTTTTGTGTAGGCTTACACCACCTTGCCAATTTGATAACTGTGTAGATATCCAAAGGACAAGGTAACTCTGATCAATATTGGCTAAATATAAGCAAATATGTTTTTTTTGTAGAGTGGATTTATTAAAATATGTTGACAAACATTACCTTATCCTAGCGAGATTTACAGGAGTATCAAAATGCCTAGGCGGTTTAAGCCTGCACAAAACACAGACCTTATTTGAAGTAGATCAAGACATTCCCTATGGAAGACATCAACGGTAAAAGAACGAAGGAACCTGTCATGACGTTGGCCTCTTTGGGTATAGCAAGCCCCATCCCCCTCTCCCTGCCTCCCCCTTTCCTCCTTCAACTAGGTTGCTGTGGTCAGAGAGACGTCGTAAATTCCTGAGGATCTCCTCATGGACACACAGCATAGAGAGAGTACATTTTCACAGAGGACAAAGGAAATCTTTCCACCTCGCGGAACTTGAGGAACGAACAAATTTCGTGTTCCGGAGAAGGTCCATTTGTCACAACTTGGGAAAGCTCATGGGAGACGGTGTGGCCACATTACCATAACGAAGTTTATATAATAGCCTCAGATATGAGGTTTATATCTAATTGTTGTATAAGATGAATGAGTGAGTATGATCCTGTTTGTATAATTGTGTAATATGATTTTGGACTGTTTAATGAAGAAAAATACAATTCCCTTTTGATTTGAACTAAATCAGAGGACCGCCCCTGAGCCCAGTTAGGGTCAGGCCTCCTGGGACAGCCTTTTCTGCCATTCCCAATAAAAAAAACTCGGGTTTTTGATCAGCAGACCAAGCTTACCTCAATTACGAGATGGCTAAAGGGTGCAGACCATGTTTTTCTCCATTAGGAGGACAAAGGTTGTAGACCATTACTGAATCTTTTAACCATACCACGTGGTTAAACTCTTAGACTATCGATACCGACAGAATAAGAACAAGTCTTTGATATTAATTACTAGTCTGCAGCTAGGAATTCGGTATCATTGAACGCGAAGAACGACAACCGCCTGCCTATACATCCATTCTATAACTAAACAAATTAATGTCACTCTGAACTATCCACTATAACCATGACAGAGAGAGAGAGGGAAAGAGACGGACAATTCTACAAAAGAAACAAACTTTTCACCAGCGATCAAGACGACTCACTGAGCGTAAATGTATATTGATTGCAATTGTTCCCGAATGAGTGAGCGTTCATGTGCAAAGGATTAGCATTTCAATTGTCGACCCCCACTTCCCCTTTTGTCTAACAAGCCGCCATGCCGGTTTAGCCCACTAGGGCACATTCTCCTATCATTTCATATAACCACATTTACCTTGTTTGTTTGTTTGTTTATGCATTTCTGTGAATTACTTAGTTAGTAATAAATAAATGATTTAAGACAATTGATGTATGGATGACTCATAGTGAAGACTGGGTTCGTGCAGATAACCAACAATCTACGACGTCTGGAATGAGACTAACGTGAGGTAAAGTAAATAATTCATTAATTCGAAGACTAATTGATCAGATAAAATATCTGAAAAGTTATTTTAGGAAATTATAACTTTGTAATCTGAATATTTTTCCTTGGTGCCCCGACTTCCTAGTAATTACGGTTACATGATTAATCAGTCTAATCGCGTAAAAACTATCAGTCTTCAGTTAATGAGAGTAAAGACACGACAATCCCCTTTCATGTTCCGCCACAAGTTATTCTTGGAATTATGACGCGTCAACTCTTTCCCTCTATACCATTTGTATTTCATATACCTTTGACTATTGGATGTTCTTATAGGCACTTTAGTATTGCCAGCCTAACCTCGGGAGTTGATAGGCTTGAAGTCATAAACAGCGCTGTGCTTCAAGCATTGCTAAGAGATACCCACTGCTCAATCAAATCATAGACTTAATTATAATATAATAAGCACACAGAAATATGAGCCTTTGGTCATTAATATGGTCAAATCTGGAAACGATCATTTTGAAAACAAAACTTTCTTTCAGTGAAATTCGGAACCGTTCCGTATTTTATCGAACGGGTGTCAACCCTAAGTCTAAATATTGCTGTTACATTGCACAACCTTCAATGTTATGTCATAATTAGGTAAAATTCTGTCAAATTAATTATGGTCTTTGTTAGGAAGAAATGGTCTTCACACAGTTCACAATGAGCCAGGAGGCCCAAACTGCTGCATATACCCTGACTCTGCTTGCACTGAACGCAAGAGAAGTGACACAATTACCCTAGTTAATATTGCCTGCAAACATTAATTTCTTTTAACTAATTATGCAGGTTTAAAAATGTATAATTCTCTGTATTCATTTTAAGAAAGATAAATTAACATTGGTTATATGCAATGCAGGACAAGCTAGTTAACCTAGCAATATCAACCATGTGTAGTTAACTAGTGATTATGTGAAGATTGATTGTTTTTTATAAGTTAAGTTTAATGCTAGCTAGCAACTTACCTTGGCTCCTTGCAGCCACAAGGTCCTTTTGATGCTGCACTCGCGTAACAGGTGGTCAGCCTGCCACACAGTCTCCTCGTGGATTGCAATGTAACCAGCCATAATCGGCGTCCAAAAAGGAAGATTATCGATTGATATGAAAACTTGAAATCGGAACTAATTAATCGACCATGTCATAATTGGTCGGACTCTACTATAAGCGTACACTCAGAACCAAAAAAACACAGTACAACAGCAAGCAGCTGGCAGTAATTGAGGAGTCCATAAACACAAACTAAAAAAATCGAGGAATTAGCTTTATAAAAGGGTGACATATGGACACCCATTTTAAAACATTCTACAAAAATCATTCAAATTGATGCAAACACAGAACAATGCCAAATTAATTCGAAATTAAAATGATTAGAAAAAGCTATAAAGGACAATCAAAATACATTGGACTCCCCAATTACTGACCAGGAGCTCTATAAGAAACTTCAGGCCCTCAAATTTAAAAAAGCATGCGGACCTGATGGCATCCTACATGAGATGCTCAAACTCACTAGTGCAACATTTCAATTGGCTATATTAAAACTGTTTAATTTGATCCTGAGTGTAGGTTATTTCCCTGACATCTGGAATCAAGGACTCATAATCCCAATATTTAAGAACGGAGACAAATCTTACCCTAACAATTACAGAGGCATTTGTGTGAACAGTAACCTGGGGAAGGTTTTCTGTAGTATTATAAATGTAAGTGTTCTAAACTTCCTTAATAAGCACTATGTATTGAGTAAAAGCCAAATTGGATATATACCAAAACATCCCACGACCGATCATATTTACACCGTACACACCCTGATAGATAAACATGTCCACCAAAATAATACCAAAATATACACTTGCTTTATCGACTTCCAAAAAGCCTTTGATTCTATTTGGCATACAGGATTGTTCTACAAAATTATTTAAAGTGGTGTAGTGGGTGAAACATTACATAATTAAATGAATGTATACTGGCAATATGTGCAGCATCAAAATTGGGAAGAAAATAACTAAATTCTTTAACCAGGGGCGGGGCCTTCGTCAGGGTTGCAATCTGAGCCCTGCACTCTTCAATATTTACATTAACAAATTGGCCACTATTCTAGAAAAATCCTCAGCCCCTGGTTTTAGTCTCCACAATTCAGATGTTACATGCTTGTTCTTCGAAGATGACCTATGCCTGCTGTCACCCACAGCACATGGCCTACAGCAGAGCCTGGACCTGCTAGAGCAGTACCGCCAGACCTGGGCCCTGGCAGTAAACCCCCACAGCACATGGCCTACAGCAGAGCCTGGACCTGCTAGAGCAGTACTGTCAGACCTGGGCCCTGGCAGTAAACCCCAAAAATACAAAAATAGTGATTTCCCGGAGAAGATCCAGATCTCAGGGAATTAGACCAAAGTTCTCAATTGGTACAAAATATAGAGTACTGCACACACTACAATTTCTGAGGTTAAAAAATAAGCTCAATTGGACACCTTAATGAGGCAGTGAATGAACTGAGAGAGAAAGCATGCAGGGCATTCTAAAATGTTCCTGAAAATAATTGAATTGCACACATTGTACTTTGTGGCAGTGGGATGGGGGTCCACAATATTTCACCCAATGGGACAAACACCCCATTGAAACACTGCATGCAGAGGAACACTACAAACAATGCATGGAGGCCAATATCCACTAATACAATTTTTTACAATCACTTTGGCACTAATTGCGGAACCTTGATGTCATTTTTCAATACTCTAGACACAAAACTCACAACCAATGATCAAAATGCAAATGTTTCAAAACGAACACTTTTTCCAATTGCTTGGATACAATACAGATAAAGCTAAGATCATTTGTTCATTGAACTAAAATCACCTGTTCAAAATGACACAACTTAGCATCAAAGTATTACCATTTCTAAATGCAAGTCACACATTACATCTGAAATGACTGTCTATTCATTTCATTACAATGATCTAACTATCAATTGATACAACTGCTCAAAATGATAAGTAACTGTTGCATTACTCTTAATGCATAGTTTTGTGGAAACTGACAAACAATATTCCATGTTTATATCAGAAAGTTTCAGGATAACGAGATCCATTGACGCCAATTACTTACTACCAATGAACCAATTGGACTACATTTTCTATGGATGTAATATTTCATCATCATTCTTTATCACACTGTTTCTATGGTCCCATGTACCACTTTTCCAGACCATGTTTTCAGATTTGACATTACTGTACACTCACCGGCCACTTTATTAGGTACACCTACCTAGTACTGGGTAGGACCCCCTTTTGCCTCCACAACAGCCTGAATTATTCACGGTGGTGTACGTTAAGAGATGCCCTTCTGCACACCACTGTTTTAAACAGCTGTTATTTGAGCATTTGTGGCCTTTCTGTTAGCTTGAATGAGTCTGGACATTCTCCTCTGACCTCTCTCATTACCAAGGTGTTTTGCCCACAGAACTGCCACTCACTGAATGTGTTTTGTTTATCACACCATTCTCTGTAAACTCTAGAGACTGTAGTGTGTAAAAATCCCAGGAAGGCAGCAGTTTCTGATATGCTGGAATCACCATGTGTGGCATCAACAATCATACCACGGTCAAAGTTGCTTAGATTACTCATCTTGCCTGTTCTAATGTTTGGTCGAACAACATCTAAAACTCTTTACTCTATATACTCTATATATTGAGTTGCAGGCAGCCACATGATTCACTGTTCGAATGTAACCTTCCTTGATGAGCTAAATCAGGTCTGCAGAGCTGATGGCATGACCTATGTCATTGTGTGGGATAATGTCAGGTTCCAACATGCTCAAATGGTGTAAGCATGGTTTCAGGCCCATCCACAATTTACCACCCTGTGCTTACCCCCATACTATCCTTTCCTTAACCCTATTGAGGAATTGTTCTCCACATGGAGGTGGAAGGTATATGATAGGCGCCCTCACGAACAAGCCGCCCTTCTCCAGGCCATGGATGACGCATGCAATGACATCACGGCAGATCAGTGTCAGGCCTGGATTCGCCCGAAGATTCTTCCCAAGATGTTTGGCTAATGAAAACATCCATTGTGATGTGGATGAGAACCTGTGGGCCAAATCCACAAGACAGGGTTGAGGGAAATATAGAAGTACAGTTATCAATCTTTTGTTTTGCTTTTTACAGTAAGCCAGGTGAGGAACACTGCAGTGATGTTTTACAGTAAGCCAGGTGAGTAACACTGCAGTGATGTTTTACAGTAAGCCAGGTGAGGAACACTGAAGTGATGTTTTACAGTAAGCCAGGTGAGGAACACTGCAGTGATGT
>NC_143049.1:26797500-26857500 GCF_057628025.1 Oncorhynchus mykiss
TTTGTGAACAGAGCCCCAGGACCAGCTTGCTTAGGGGACTCTTCTCCAGGTTCATCTCTCTGTAGGTGATGGCTTTGTTATGGAAGGTTTGGGAATCACTTTCTTTTGTAGAATTTAACGGCTCTTTTCTGGATTTTGATAATTAGTGGGTATCGGCCTAATTCTGCTCTGCATGCATTATTTGGTGTTCTACGTTGTACATGGAGGATATTTTTGCAGAATTCTGCATGCAGAGTCTCATTTTGGTGTTTGTCCCATTTTGTGAAGTCTTGGTTGGTGAGCGGACCCCAGACCTCACAACCATAAAGGGCAATGGGCTCTATGACTGATTCAAGTATTTTTTAGCCAGATCCTAATTTGTATGTTGAAATGTATGTTCCTTTTGATGGCATAGAATGCCCTTCTTGCCTTGTCTCTCAGATCGTTCACAGCTTTGTGGAAGTGTGGCGCTGATGTTTAGGCCGAGGTATGTATAGTTTTTAGTGTGCTCTAGGGCAACAGTGTCTAGATGGAATTTGTATTTGTGGTCCTGGCGACTGGATCTTTTTTGGTCTTACTGAGATTTACTGTCAGGGCCCAGGTCTGACAGAATCTGTGCAGAGGATCTAGGTGCTGCTGTAGGCCCTCCTTGGTTGGTGACAGAAGTACCAGATCATCAGCAAACAGTAAACATTTGACTTCGGATTCTAGTAGGGTGAGGCCGGGTGCTGCAGACTTTTCTAGTGCCCACGCCAGTTCATTGATATATATGTTGAAGAGGGTGGGGCTTAAGCTGCATCCCTGTCTCACCCCACGGCCCTGTGTGAAGAAATGTGTGTGTTTTTTGCCTATTTTAACCACACACTTGTTGTTTGTGTACATGGATTTCATAATGTCATATGTTTTTCCCCCAACACCACTTTCCATCAATTTGTATAGCAGACCCTCATGCCAAATTGAGTCAAAGGCTTTTTTGAAATCAACAAAGCATGAGAAGATTTTGCCTTTGTTTTGGTTTGTTTGTTTGGTTGTCAATTAGGGTGTGCAGGGTGAATACATGGTCTGTTGTACGGTCATTTGGTAAAAAGCCAATTTGACATTTGCTCAGTACATTGTTTTCACTGAGGAAATGTATGACTCTGCTGTTAATGACAATGCAGAGGATTTTCCCAAGGTTGCTGTTGACGCATATCCCACCGTAGTTATTGGGGTCAAATTTGTCTCCACTTTTGTGGATTGGGGTGATCAGTCCTTGGTTCCAAATACTGGGGAAGATGCCAGAGTGAAGGATGATGTTTTAGTATAGCCAATTGGAATTTGTTGTCTGTATATTAGATCATGTCATTGAGGATACCATCAACACCACAGGCCTTTTTGGGTTGGAGGGTTTTTATTTTGTCCTTTAGCTCATTCAAGGTAATTGGAGAATCCAGTGGGTTCTGGTAATCTTTAATAGTTGATTGTAAGATTTGTATTTGATCGTGTTTATGTTTTTGCTGTTTGTTCTTTGATATAGAGCCAAAAAGATTGAAGAAGTGGTTTACCCATACATCTCCATTTTGGATAGATCATTCTTCGTGTTGTTGTTTGTTTAGTGTTTTCCTTATTTCCCAGAAGTGGTTAGAGTCTATGGATTCTTCAATTACATTGAGCTGATTTCTGATTTGCTGTTCCTTCTTTTTCCGTAGTGTATTTCTGTATTGTTTTAGTGATTCACCATAGTGAAGGCGTAGACTCAGGTTTTCCGGGTCTCTGTGTTTTTGTTTGGACAGGTTTCTCAAAAAAAAAAAATTATTCATCAAACCATTTGTCATTGTTGTTCATGTTCTTCAGTTGTCTATTTGAGATTTTTAGATTTGACGCTGAGAGGTCAAATATACCTTTGAGATTTTCTACTGCCAAGTTTACACCTTCACTATTACAGTGGAATGTTTCACCCAGGAAGTTGTCTGAAAGGGATTGCATTTGTTGTTGCCTAATTGTTTTTTGTTAGGTTTCCAAACTGCATTCCTTCTATCTATAGCATTTCTTAATGTTACTCAGTTCCTTTGGCTTTGATGCCTCATGATCGAGTATTGCTCTGTTAAAGTAGACTGTGATTTTGCTGTGGTCTGATAGGGGTGTCAGTGGGCTGACTGTGAACGCTCTGAGCGACTCTGGGTGGAGGTCAGTGATAAAGTAGTCTATAATACTACTGCCAAGAGATGAGCTATAGGTGTACCTACCATAGGAGTCCCCTCAAAGCCTACCATTCACTATGTACATACCCAGCGTGCGACAGAGCTGCAGGAGTTGTGACCCGTTTTTGTTGGTTATGTTGTCATAGTCTTTACTGAAGACTCATCTCTTCAGTGGGTCATATGATTGAGTGTAGTCTGGCCCAGGAGTGGGAAGGTGAACGGAAAGGCTCTGGAGCAACGAACCGCCCTTGCTGTCTCGGCCTGGCCGGTTCCCCTCTTTCCACTGGGATTCTCTGCCTCTAACCCTATTACAGGGGCTGAGTCACTGGCTTACTGGGGCTCTTTCATACCGTCCCTAGGAGGGGTGCGTCACTTGAGTGGGTTGAGTCACTGATGAGATCTTCCTGTCTGGGTTGGCGCCCCCCCCCCCCCTTTGTGGGCTATACTCGGCCTTGTCTCAGAATGGTAAGTTGGTGGTTGAAGATATCCCTCTAGTGGTGTGGGGGCTGTGCTTTGGCAAAGTGGGTGGGGTTATATCCTTCCTGTTTGGCCCTGTCCGGGGGTGTCCTCAGATGGGGCCACAGTGTCTCCTGACCCCTCCTGTCTCAGCCTCCAGTATTTATGCTGCAGTAGTTTATGTGTCGGGGGGCTAGGGTCAGTTTGTTATATCTGGAGTACTTCTCTTGTCCTATTCGGTGTCCTGTGTGAATTTAAGTGTGCTCTCTCTAATTCTCTCTTTCTCTCTCTCTCTCGGAGGACCTGAGCCCTAGGACCATGCCTCAGGACTACCTGACATGAATGACTCCTTGCTGTCCCCAGTCCACCTGGCCGTGCTGCTGCTCCAGTTTCAACTGTTCTGACTTATTATTATTTGACCATGCTGGTCATTTATGAACATTTGAACATCTTGGCCATGTTCTGTTATAATCTCCACCCGGCACAGCCAGAAGAGGACTGGCCACCCCACATAGCCTGGTTCCTCTCTAGGTTTCTTCCTAGGTTTTGGCCTTTCTAGGGAGTTTTTCCTAGCCACCGTGCTTCTACACCTGCATTGCTTGCTGTTTGGGGTTGTAGGCTGGGTTTCTGCACTTTGAGATATCAGCTGATGTACGAAGAGCTACATAAATAAATTTGATTTGATTTTGATTTGATAGTAGTGCCTAGGGGGGCATATGGGGGAGGGAATGCTGTCACCTGCAGGCAGGTGTTTGTCCCCGTGTGCTGAGGGTGTCAGGTTCTTGTCCGGTTCTGGCATTTAGGTCGCCGCAGACGAGTACATGTCCCTGGGCCTGGAAATGATTGATTTACACCTCCAGGATGGAGAAGCTGTCTTCATTAAAGTATGGGGATTCTAGTGGGGGGGAATAGGTAGCACACAGTGGGCCATTTTTCTCTGTTAAGATCATTTCCTTTTGAATTTCTAGCCAAATGTAAAATGTTCCTGTTTTGATTAATTTAATGGAGTGAGTTGGGTCTGCTCTATACCAAATTAGCAAACCCCCTGAGTCCCTTCCCTGTTTCACACTTGGTAGTTTGGTGGATGGGACTACCAGCTCTCTCTCTGTAAACAGAGGGCAACCAGTGGGTCCGTCTCCTCTATACCAGATTTCTTGCAGGATGACAATGTCTGTATTACTGATTTCTTTGGTGAAGTCCAGGTTCCTGCTCTTTAGGCTAAAGACAGATGACCTCAGGCCTGGGATATTCCAGGATGAGATAGTGAAGGTTTTGTGTTCCATAAAGTGCCCAATGTTGTTGGTCGTGTGGTTTGTCCTCAGGCCAGTAAGTGTGAGAAGAGCCTGCTGGGCAGCTGGTACATACCATTGGTTTGGGCTAGTGCAAGAGTGGGGGATGGGCCTGTTGGCCCGCTCACGGCCTGGGCGTATGTGTGACTTCCATGTTGAGGCCCTCTTTGCCCACCCCATGCCCCTCCTGCATGGGGTGGGCAGGAGGGGCATAGGTGTGATCTGACGGGGCCTAAATGGGGTGTGGTGTCTCTCTCTACCTCTCTCTCTACCTCTCTCTCTCTACTTCTCCCTACCCCGCTCTCTAACTCTCTCTAACTTTCCCTACCTTTGTCTCTACCTTTCTCGCTAACTCTCTCTTGCTAACTCTCTCTCTAACTCTCTCTACCTCTCTCTCTACCTTTCTAACTCTCTTTCTACCTCTCTCTAACTCTCTCTCACTAACTCTCTCTCTAACTATCTCTTTCTCTACCTTTCTTTCTCTACCTTTCTACCTCTCTACCTCTCTCTCTGACTCCCTCTCTACCCCTCTCTACAACTCGCTCTCTAACTCTCTCTCTCTACCCCTCTCTCTACCTCTCTTTCTCTCTACCCGTCTCTCTACCTCTCTCTCTCTCTACCCCTCTCTCTAACTCTCTCTCTACCTCTCTTTCTCTCTACCTCTCTCTCTACCCCTCTCTCTACCCCTCTCTCTACCTCGCTCTCTCTCTACCCCTCTCTCTAACTCTAACTCTCTATCTCTCTACCTCTCTCTCTCTCTCTCTCTACCCCTCTCTCTACCTCTCTCTCTCTCTACCCCTCTCTCTAACTCTCTCTCTCTACCCCTCTCTCTACCGCTCTCTCTCTACCCCTCTCTCTACCTCGCTCTCTCTCTACCCCTCTCTCTACCTCTCTCTCTCTCTACCCCTCTCTCTAACTCTCTCTCTCAACCCCTCTCTCTAACTCTCTCTCTCTACCCCTCTCTCTACCGCTCTCTCTCTACCCCTCTCTCTACCTCGCTCTCTCTCTACCCCTCTCTCTAACTCTCTCTCTCTACCTCTCTCTCTCTCTCTACCCCTCTCTCAAACTCTCTCTCTACTTCCTCTCTCTCCCTATCCCTCTCTCTAACTCTCTCTACCTCTCTTTCGCACTCTCTTCTCCACTACCATCCTGCTTTTACAATATCATTACTAACACTTGCGTTTTCAATTATATGAACGTTGCGTTATTGTTTTGAAGAAGCTGCCTCTCCCTATCCGCAGGGCAGGTGGCTGCTGTTATGATGGGCTGCTGCTACGGAACACAGCCCTTATATTAGTTATGAGGCTGGTGAACGCAGCTCTTCCAGAGAGGAGAGGAGGTTGAGAATGGAGGATAGAGAGAAATGCCTAACGCCTATTACTCCGTCAGAGCGGAAAAACAAAACAAATGAAAAGGTAGGCAATTTAGTCCAATCGCCCCGTTGGCGGAAGTGACGAGAGCGGCGAGATGGAAAACCGGCATGTTATTAATGTGGGGAAGGCTAAACTACATCAACAAAAACGCTAAATGGATGACAACATGAATATAGAAAATAAATAAATAAAATAATTTTCCATAAATCTTAGTACAAGCTAGTACACGTGAGAGTGCCTCACATGAGCATATGTACAGTCGTGGCCAAAAGTTTTGAGAATGACACAAATATAAATGTTCACAAAGTCTGCTGCCTCAGTTTGTATGTTGGCAATTTGCATATACTCCAGAATGTTATGAAGAGTGAGCAGATGAATTGCAATTAATTGCAATTCTTTGCCATGCAAATTAACTGAATCCCCAAAAAAACATTTCCACTGCAATTCAGCCCTGCCACAAAAGGACCAGCTGACATCATGTTAGTGATTCTCTCGTTAACACAGGTGTGAGTGTTGACGAGGACAAGGCTGGAGATCACTCTGTCATGCTGATTGAGTTTGAATAACAGACTGGAAGCTTCAAAAGGAGGGTGGTGCTTGGAATCATTGTTCTTCCTCTGTCAGCCATGGTTACCTGCAAGGAAATACATGCCGTCATCATTGCTTTGCACAAAAATAGTTTCACAGGCAAAGACATTGCTGCCAGTAAGATTGCACTTAAATCAACCATTTATCGGATCATCAAGAACTTCAAGGAGAGCGATTCAATTGTTGTGAAGGCGGCTTCAGGGTGCCCAAGAAAGTCCAGCAAGCGCCAGGACCGTCTCCTAAAGTTGATTCAGCTGCGGGATCGGGGCACCACCAGTACAGAGCTTGCTTAGGAATGGCAGCAGGCAGGTGTGAGTGCATCTGCACACACAGTGAGGTGAAGACTTTTGGAGGATGGCCTGGTGTCAAGAAGGACAGCAAAGAAGCCACTTCTCTCCAGGAAAAACATCAGGAACAGACTGATATTCTGCAAAAGGTACAGGAATTGGACTGCTGAGGACGGGGGTAAAGTCATTTTCTCTGATGAATCCCCTTTCCGATTGTTTGGGGGATCTGGAAAAAGCTTGTCCGGAGAAGACAAGGTGAGCGCTACCATCAGTCCTGTGTTAGTCCTGTGTCATGCCAACAGTGTGGGGTTGATTATCAGCCAAGGGAGTGTGCTCACTCACAAGTTTGCCTAAGAATATAGTTACGAATAAAGAATGGTACCAACATATCCTCCAAGAGCATCTTTTGGTGATGAACAATGCATTTTCCAGCATGATGGAGCACCTTGCCATAAGGCAAAGTGATGACTAAGTGGCTCGGGGAACAAAACATTGATATTTTGGGTCCATGGCCAGGAAACTCCCCAGACCTTAATCCCATTGAGAGCTTGTGGTCAATCCTCAAGAGGCGGGTGGACAAACAAAACCCCACAAATTCTGACAAACTCCAAGCATTGATTATGCAAGAATGGGCTGCCATCAGTCAGGATGTGGCCCAGAAGTTAATTGACAGCATGCCAGGGCGGATTGCAGAAGTCTTGAAAAAGAAGGGTCAACACTGCAAATATTCTTTGCATCAACTTCATGTAATTGTCAATAAAAGCCTTTGACACTTATGAAATGCTTGTTATTAAACTTCAGTATTCCATACTAACATCTGACAAAAATATCTAAAGACACTGAGGCAGCAAACCTTGTGAAAATTAATATTTGTGTAATTCTCAAAACTTTTGGCCACAACTATACACACACACACACTGAAGTGGGTGGACCTTTGGCCAAGTTGAATCCAATTTAGTTAACCTAATGTAACCTGATGTAAGAGCAGTCTTGACATTCAACAGGAAATAACATTTTATTTTGCTCCACAAGCGAAGCTGCCATCCAATCCATTCACAGCACTGAAGGACATAACACCTTCACGTGTTTCGAGGTGATTCATGTCAATGTGAAGAAATCACTTGTTGATATCTCAACACCTACTGTAGCAACAACAGCCATTGAATGTACCATATCTGAACAATAAAGGGCTCAATTTGAACCAACCTAACACAATGGTAAATCTACACGCGGGCGCTAGCACTACAAGCTCAGGGGTGTGGCAGAAATATTTTAGCTATTTTCCATATAGAAAATGTTGGCGCATTTGCTGGCGTTTGGTGGGAAAGGGCTGGGTTTTGATGAATAAACAAGTTATAAGTGTGTCAAGGCTTGGCCCCTCACTGATCAATCAGAAAGTGCTCCATGGGGAAATACTGTATATGGTTTGCTTCAAGTTGTGTATTTATGGGATTTTATGCATTGCCCTGGAATCAACTCTAATTCCAATGTTAGTCTGTTACAGTTTGTTAAATGGCTTACAGAAACAAAATAACAAAAGGTAGACCTATCTTTGCTAAATACATTAACTTGAACCCATTTGCAGTCCACATTGTTCTGTCTTTAATAGCGTCCACACTGATATAGGTGCTAGGCCTACTGTAAATTGAATCGCCAAACATCATCAATAAGCAAGATTCAAATAATTATTGAAAAGGCCTAAAAAGACAAAGAAACAACAACTTGTTTTAAATGGGCTATGTCACACTAACAAGCCCCGTTATTTCTCCCTGTAGGCACATAATATTAAAACAACACAGACTACGGAGGGTTTTACACACATCCAAACTTTTCTCAGGAGATGGACAAATATTCAATATAAAGATTAAGGGGGAATGTCCACTCACTGTTATACTGCTGCCAATAGGCCTATGTTTTCTGAACATAATCTGAACCATCTTACATGCTGACCACACCGCCCGCGTCGCGTGAGCGAGCATAGCAAAATAAACGTACATGTACATGTAGCCTAGTTAAATAAACGTACATGTACATGTAGCCTAGTTAAATAAACGTACATGTACATGTAGCCTAGTTAAATAAACGTACATGTACATGTAGCCTAGTTAAATAAACGTACATGTACATGTAGCCTAGTTAAATAAACGTACATGTACATGTAGCCTAGTTAAATAAACGTACATGTACATGTAGCCTAGTTAAATAAACGTACATGTACATGTAGCCTAGTTAAATAAACGTACATGTACATGTAGCCTAGTTAAATAAACGTACATGTACATGTAGCCTAGTTAAATAAACGTACATGTACATGTAGCCTAGTTAAATAAACGTACATGTACATGTAGCCTAGTTAAATAAACGTACATGTACATGTAGCCTAGTTAAATAAACGTACATGTACATGTAGCCTAGTTAAATAAACGTACATGTACATGTAGCCTAGTTAAATAAACGTACATGTACATGTAGCCTAGTTAAATAAACGTACATGTACATGTAGCCTAGTTAAATAAACGTACATGTACATGTAGCCTAGTTAAATAAACGTACATGTACATGTAGCCTAGTTAAATAAACGTAAAAAAATCAAATATATTTATATACAGTTGAAGTCGGAAGTTTACATACACTTAGGTTGGAGTCATTAAAACTCATTTTTCAACCACTCCACAAAAAAAATAATTTTGGCAAGTCGGTTAGGACATCTACTTTGTGCATGACACAAATTTTTCCAACAATTGTTTACAGACAGATTATTTCACTTATAATGCATTGTATCACAATTCCAGTGGGTCAGAAGTTTACATACACTAAATTGACTGTGCCTTTAAACAGCTTGGAAAATTCCAGAAAATTATGTCATGGCTTTAGAAGCTTCTGATAGGCTAATTGACATCACATGAGTCAATTGGAGGTGTACCTGTGGATGTATTTCAAGGCCTCCCTTCAAACTCAGTGCCTCTTAGTTTGACATCATGGGAAAATCAAAAGGAATCAGCCAAGACCTCAGAAAGAAAATTGTAGTTTCACAAGTCAAGTTCATCCTTGGGAGCAATTTCCAAATGCCTGAAGGTACCACGTTCATCTGTACAAACAACAGTACGCAAGTATAAACACCATGGGACCACGCAGCCATCATACTGCTCAAAAAGGAGACGCATTCTGTCTCCTAGAGATTAATGTACTTTGGTGAGAAAAGTTCAAATCAATCCCAGAACAACAGCAAAGGACCTTGTGAAGATCCTGGAGGAAACAGGTACATAAGTATCTATATCCACAGTAAAACAAGTCCTATATCAACATAACCTGAAAGGCCGCTCAGCAAGGAAGAAGCCACTGCTCCAAAACCGCCATAAAATAGACAGACTACGGTTTGCAACTGCACATGGGGACAAAGATTGTATTTTTTTGAGAAATCTCCTCTGGTCTGATGAAACAAAAATATAACTGTTTTGCCATAATGACCATCGTTAGGGGGGGGGGCTTGCAAGCCGAAGAACACCATCCCAACCGTGAAGCACGGGCGTGGCAGTATTATGTTGTGGGGGTGCTTTGCTGCAGGAGGGACTGGTGCACTTCACAAAATAGATGGCGTCATGTGGAAGGAAAATTATGTGGATATATTGAAACAACATCTCAAGACATCAGTCAGGAAGTTAAAGCTTCGTCGCAAGTGAGTCTTCCAAATGGACAATGACCCCAAGCATACTTCCAAAGTTGTGGCAAAATGGCTTAAGGACAACAAAGTCAAGGTATTGGAGTGGCCATCACAAAGCCCTGACCTCAATCCTATAGAAGATTTGTGGGCAGAACTGAAAAAGAGTGAGCGAGCAAGGACTTATTGTGGGAAGGTTGCGGAAGGCTACCCAAAACGTTTGAACCAAGTTAAACAATTTAAAGGCAATGCTACCAAATACTAATTGAGTGTTTGTAAACTTCTGAAATAAACAATTCTCTCTATTATTATTCTGACATTTCACATTCTTAAAATAAAGTGGTGATCCTAACTGATCTAAGACAGGGAATTTTTACTCAGATTAAATGTCTATAATTGTGAAAAACTGAGTTTAAATGTATTTGGTTAAGGTGTATGTAAACTTCCGACTTCAACTGTACATGTTATTCACTCGCGTCAACGAGCGTCTGCGTGGCCAGGCGCTAAAATAGAACTTGGTTCTATTTGTGACACTTGATGCGCTGCAAGCCCGCCTCTCCCATCTCCTCATTGGTCTCCTCAGCATATACCCACGTGGGTGATTAAAAGATGAACTGTCCACACTCCAGTCCACCTTAAAGTTGGTTGCCAACCGACATATAAAGTCTGAAGAAGAAGAAGAAGCCTGAAGGTGAGATTACTAGAAACAAACTCAGTTTACCCTTTTATCTGTGGATTTATTGTCAGAGTAGAAGACCTTGTGCATTTCAGGTAAAATAACAACCCAACAACAATGTTTATATCCCAGCACAAATTAGCTAGCATCAGCAAGCTAGGAAGCTAAATTACCATGAATGTTTAATGCTTTTTGATCTGTCCCCCAATTAATCAAGTTGGTTCAGAGTTCGTTTTGATATTTCAACCTGCGTGTTCTGATAGCATCTGGTGTGGGTGGATAAAATCTGCATGCGTGCGATGACATGCGCGGCCCAGAAGTTGCATTGCAAGCACGACATGGACGTTATTGTCACCATAAAATCAGGAAGGTGAATCAGTCTAATAAGTTTGGTTGTAATAAAAGTTCACGAAAAACAATAGATTTTCCAGGTTACGAATAACTTCTACATACTAGGTTCACAGATATTCACCGAGATACTCATGTCTCGTTTCATGATGTAGCCTACATCATGGTTTTTACGCATGTCCAAAATGGGACCTGCATGCTAAAATAATGTGGGCCTTCCTACAACACAAAAGGGAATGTCAGCTCACTGTTTTAATCCTATCAAACTTTATGTTTTAATAAAGCTTTGGTGATTAAAATGTTTTTCCAAGCTGTCTCAGTAGCCAAACCATTTATAGGCAGTCTTGACTACTTCGTGATTGCATTAGGCAGCCAAAAAAAAAGCCTTAATTGAGAGGAGGGGATGCTTTGCATGGTTTTAATAAAATATAATGAAATTGGGAAAAAACATGAGCTTTTTATGTTTCTAAATACAAAGTATACAGGAAACAAAAGCACATCAAGCTACTCATCAGCTGCTACAGGCCTGTATGTCTCAGACAGATCGCCAGGCTCCCCGGCCTCCGCCGGCTTGTCAGGCTCTCATGCCTGAGCCGGATTGCCAGTCTCCCCGGCCTCAGCCGGTGTGTCAGGTTCCTGTGTCCCGGCAACAGGATCCTGCGCATCAGTAGAGGTGACTGGTCCGCTCCTGATCCTCGGGATCGTCATGTTGATCGCCGTCCTGCGGCTGGAGCTGTGCGTTGGGGAGGGGTACTGTCACGTGTGCTCCCTCCTTGGCCTCTAGGTCACCAGGCTGCTCGTTATGACGCACACCTGTCACCGTCGTTACGCACACCTGCGCGTCCTCATACTCACCTGGACTCCATCACTTCCCTGATTACCTTCCCTATGTATGTCACTCCATTTGGTTCCTTCCCCAGGCATTATTGTTTCTGTTTCATGTCTGTGCGTTGTTCGTGTTTCTAGTTTTATGTTTGGTTTATTGATTAAATCACTCCCTGATCTTGCTTCCCGACTCTCAGCGCACATCGTTGAAATATTCCAGAAGTAGATATTGTGGCAAACCTCTTCAAGGTTATGAGCGTTTGTCACAAATTAAGTGGGAAACTGTCACCAAATCACCCCAGAATGAGACTTCTTTCGACCAGGAACAGGACCTGTGTGTTTGTTTCTCCGTCCTGGTTCGGTACACGAATCGGGTTCTCGGTAGGTCCAGGTCCAAACGCCAGGTAACAGGTAAGTCCAAAACAGTCCAGCTCATACACAGTAAATCCAGCCGATATATATCGCCTATTTCTCTATGGTTCATAGATCCTTCCAGCCCCCTCTCTCGTTTCCTGGTTTTTCTTGAACCTTTATCTGTGAGTCGGCTCCACCTTCTGAGGGTTCCCCTTGCTTCTGGGACTTGTAGTTTTGGTGGTCGGCCATTTTGTGATCTGTAGTTCTGATCGGGGTGGCCATTTTAGTGACCGGGCAGAGCCCGTTTATTAGCTCTGCTCTCACATATCTGCCATTTATCACTCGACCCCCTTCTTTGCCACAAAATATACAATTGTTTTTGTGTGCCCCTTTCAACTTAAGTATGTATAGACCGTTCTAATTGATGCTTGTCTTATGTCTATCAATACGGGTGTGGTACACTTCCTGTGAAATAACCTGACAAAGATCCTAGCAGGATGGAAACGTGTGTTTACTCATTTAATTTTTTATTTAATTTTACCTTTATTGAACCAGGTAGGCTAGTTAATATATACATATACAATGTGTGCAAATGAGGTAGGATACCGGAGGTAAGGCAATAAATAGGCCATAGTGGCGAAATAATTACAATATAGCAATTAAACACTGGAGTGATAGATGTGCTGAAGATGAGTGTACAAATAGAGATACTGGGGTGCAAAGGAGCAAAATAAATAACAATATGGGGATGAGGTAGTTGGATGCGCTATTTACAGATGGGCTGTGTACAGATGCAGTGATCTATGAGCTGCTCTGACAGCTGATGCTTAAAGTTAATGAGGGAGATATGGGTCTCCAGCTTGAGTGATTTTTGCAATTCGTTCCAGTTATTGGCAGCAGAGAACTGGAAGGAAAGGTGGACAAAGGAGGAATTGGCTTTGTTTTGACCAGTGAGATATACCTGCTGGAGCGCGTGCTACGAGTGGGTGCTGCTACGGTGACCAGTGAGATATACCTGCTGGAGCGCGTGCTGCGGGTGGGTGCTGCTACCGTGACCAGTGAGATATACCTGCTGGAGAGCGTGCTGCGGGTAGGTGCTGCTACGGTGATCAGTGAGATATACCTGCTGGAGGGCGTGCTGCGGGTGGGTGCTGCTATGGTGACCAGTGAGATATACCTGCTGGAGCGCGTGCTGCGGGTAGGTGCTGCTACGGTGATCAGTGAGATATACCTGCTGGAGCGCGTGCTGCTACGGTGACCAGTGAGAAATACCTGCTGGAGCACATGCTGCGGGTGGGTGCTGCTACGGTGACCAGTGAGATATACCTGCTGGAGCGCGTGCTGCGGGTGGGTGCTGCTACGGTGACCAGTGAGATATACTGTACCTGTTGGAGCGCGTGCTGCGGGTAGGTGCTGCTACGGTGACCAGTGAGATATACCTGCTGGAGCGCGTGCTGCTACGGTGACCAGTGAGATATACCTGCTGGAGCATGTGCTGCTACGGTGACCAGTGAGATATACCTGCTGGAGGGCGTGCTGCGGGTGGGTGCTGCTATGGTGACCAGTGAGATATACCTGCTGGAGCGCGTGCTGCGGGTAGGTGCTGCTACGGTGATCAGTGAGATATACCTGCTGGAGCACATGCTGCGGGTGGGTGCTGCTACGGTGACCAGTGAGATATACCTGCTGGAGCGCGTGCTGCGGGTGGGTGCTGCTACGGTGACCAGTGAGATATACTGTACCTGTTGGAGCGCGTGCTGCGGGTAGGTGCTGCTACGGTGACCAGTGAGATATACCTGCTGGAGCGCGTGCTGCTACGGTGACCAGTGAGATATACCTGCTGGAGCATGTGCTGCTACGGTGACCAGTGAGATATACCTGCTGGAGCGCGTGCTGCGGGTAGGTGCTGCTACGGTGACCAGTGAGATATACCTGCTGGAGCACGTGCTGCTACGGTGACTAGTGAGATATACCTGCTGGAGCGCATGCTGCTACGGTGACCAGTGAGATATACCTGCTGGAGCATGTGCTGCTACGGTGACCAGTGAGATATACCTGCTGGAGCGCGTGCTGCGGGTAGGTGCTGCTACGGTGACCAGTGAGATATACCTGCTGGAGCACGTGCTGCTACGGTGACCAGTGAGATATACCTGCTGGAGCGCATGCTGGGGGTAGGTGCTGCTACGGTGACCAGTGAGCTGAGATAATAAGGGTAGGTGGTGGAGATTATGACTGTGTGGGCTCTATATCTTCTACACTGTTGGAGCTTGTAACAAGCATTTTCGCTGCACCTGCTATAACACTTGCACATCTGTGTACGTGTACAATTAACTTTGATTTGACCTCCGATAGTCCCATGATCTACATCCCACACACAACGAGACGGAGAGAGCTAAAGATGGAGATAGACAGGAGAAAAGTGGACCCAGAAAAGAGAAAGAGAGGAGGGAGAGAGAGAGAAAGAGAGACAGAAGGGGGTAAAGATGGAGAAAGACAGGAGAAAAGTGGACCCAGAAAAGAGAAAGAGAGGAGGGAGAGAGAAAGGCAAAGAAGGACACGCCACAGGAGAACAGACAGTCAAGGGGAGAAATGGACTGCAATTACAGCTGACTTCACAGGTCTGCTGGAATAGGAGGTAGTTGGAGAATCAGGCTGACCTGAGTTGGAGGACACAACCACACACACACACAGCTCTCTCCTTTCAATGCCTCTCACCATTTTGTAATGCCAGTCAGTGAAGAAAGAAGAGAAGGGTGGATTGTCTACTGTCCGTGTTCCATCTCTCTATTCTTCTATTATACATACCTACATTGACTAAAGAACGGCCAGGAAAAGTTACTGAGCGAGGAAACATTAGTGAGGATTTTGTGTGTTCTCTTCCTGACGGAGACATAATTTAATAAGAGATAAAGAGAAGACTGTTGTAGACAGAGAGAGAGAGAGGACTGTTGTAGACAGAGAGAGAGAGAGGAATGTTGTAGACAGAGAGAGAGAGAGGACTGTTGTAGACAGAGAGAGAGAGAGGACTGTTGTAGACAGAGAGAGAGAGGACTGTTGTAGACAGAGAGAGAGGACTGTTGTAGACAGAGAGAGAGAGAGGACTGTTGTAGACAGAGAGAGAGGGGACTGTTGTAGACAGAGAGAGAGAGGACTGTTGTAGACAGAGAGAGAGAGGACTGTTGTAGACAGAGAGAGAGAGAGGACTGTTGTAGACAGAGAGAGAGAGAGAGGACTGTTGTAGACAGAGAGAGAGAGAAAACTGTTGTAGACAGAGAGAGAGAGGACTGTTGTAGACAGAGAAAGAGAGGACTGTTGTAGACAGAGAGAGAGAGAGGACTGTTGTAGACAGAGAGAGAGAGAGAGGACTGTTGTAGACAGAGAGAGAGAGAGGACTGTTGTAGACAGAGAGAGAGGACTGTTGTAGACAGAGAGAGAGGACTGTTGTAGACACAGAGAGAGAGGACTGTTGTAGACAGAGAGGGGACTGTTGTGGACAGAGAGAGAGAGGAGTGTTAAAGACATAGAGAGAGAGGGGAGTGTTATAGACAGAGAGAGAGAGGACTGTTGTAGACAGAGAGAGAGATGAGTGTTATAGACAGAGAGTGAGGACTGTTGTAGACAGAGAGCGAGAGGACTGTTGTAGACAGAGAGAGAGGACTGTTGTAGACAGAGAGAGAGAGGACTGTTGTAGACAGAGAGAGAGAGGAGTGTTAAAGACACAGAGAGAGAGGGGACTGTTGTAGACAGAGAGAGAGAGGAGTGTTATAGACACAGAGAGATGGGAGTGTTATAGACAGAGAGAGAGAGGAGTGTTATAGACAGAGAGAGAGAGGAGTGTTATAAACAGAGAGAGATATGGGAGTGTTATAGACAGAGAGAGAGAGGACTGTTGTAGACAGAGAGAGAGAGGAGTGTTAAAGACACAGAGAGAGAGAGGACTGTTGTAGACATAGAGAGGACTGTTATAGACAGAGAGAGAGAGGACGGTTGTAGACAGAGAGAGATGAGTGTTATAGACAGAGAGCGAGGACTGTTGTAGACAGAGAGAGAGGACTGTTGTAGACAGAGAGCGAGAGGACTGTTGTAGACAGAGCGAGAGGACTGTTGTAGACAGAGAGAGAGGACTGTTGTAGACAGAGAGAGAGAGGACTGTTGTAGACAGAGAGAGAGAGGTCTGTTGTAGACAGAGAGAGAGAGGACTGTTGTAGACAGAGAGAGAGAGGACTGTTGTAGACAGAGAGAGAGAGAGGACTGTTGTAGACAGAGAGAGAGAGAGGACTGTTGTAGACAGAGAGAGAGAGAAAACTGTTGTAGACAGAGAGAGAGAGGACTGTTGTAGACAGAGAGAGAGGACTGTTGTAGACAGAGAGAGAGAGAGGACTGTTGTAGACAGAGAGAGAGGGGACTGTTGTAGACAGAGAGAGAGAGGACTGTTGTAGACAGAGAGAGAGAGGACTGTTGTAGACAGAGAGAGAGAGAGGACTGTTGTAGACAGAGAGAGAGAGAGGACTGTTGTAGACAGAGAGAGAGAGAAAACTGTTGTAGACAGAGAGAGAGAGGACTGTTGTAGACAGAGAAAGAGAGGACTGTTGTAGACAGAGAGAGAGAGAGGACTGTTGTAGACAGAGAGAGAGAGAGAGGACTGTTGTAGACAGAGAGAGAGAGAGGACTGTTGTAGACAGAGAGAGAGGACTGTTGTAGACAGAGAGAGAGGACTGTTGTAGACACAGAGAGAGAGGACTGTTGTAGACAGAGAGGGGACTGTTGTGGACAGAGAGAGAGAGGAGTGTTAAAGACACAGAGAGAGAGGGGAGTGTTATAGACAGAGAGAGAGAGGACTGTTGTAGACAGAGAGAGAGATGAGTGTTATAGACAGAGAGTGAGGACTGTTGTAGACAGAGAGCGAGAGGACTGTTGTAGACAGAGAGAGAGGACTGTTGTAGACAGAGAGAGAGAGGACTGTTGTAGACAGAGAGAGAGAGGAGTGTTAAAGACACAGAGAGAGAGGGGACTGTTGTAGACAGAGAGAGAGAGGAGTGTTATAGACACAGAGAGATGGGAGTGTTATAGACAGAGAGAGAGAGGAGTGTTATAGACAGAGAGAGAGAGGAGTGTTATAAACAGAGAGAGATATGGGAGTGTTATAGACAGAGAGAGAGAGGACTGTTGTAGACAGAGAGAGAGAGGAGTGTTAAAGACACAGAGAGAGAGAGGACTGTTGTAGACATAGAGAGGACTGTTATAGACAGAGAGAGAGAGGACGGTTGTAGACAGAGAGAGATGAGTGTTATAGACAGAGAGCGAGGACTGTTGTAGACAGAGAGAGAGGACTGTTGTAGACAGAGAGCGAGAGGACTGTTGTAGACAGAGCGAGAGGACTGTTGTAGACAGAGAGAGAGGACTGTTGTAGACAGAGAGAGAGAGGACTGTTGTAGACAGAGAGAGAGAGGTCTGTTGTAGACAGAGAGAGAGAGGACTGTTGTAGACAGAGAGAGGACTGTTGTAGACAGAGAGAGAGAGGACTGTTGTAGACAGAGAGAGAGGACTGTTGTAGAGAGAGATACACAGAGAGAGAGGGGACTGTTGTAGACAGAGAGAGAGAGGAGTGTTATAGACACAGAGAGATGGGAGTGTTATAGACAGAGAGAGAGAGGAGTGTTATAGACAGAGAGAGAGAGGAGTGTTATAAACAGAGAGAGATATGGGAGTGTTATAGACAGAGAGAGAGAGGACTGTTGTAGACAGAGAGAGAGGAGTGTTAAAGACACAGAGAGAGAGGGGACTGTTGTAGACAGAGAGAGAGAGGACTGTTGTAGACAGAGAGAGAGATGAGTGTTATAGACAGAGAGAGAGAGGGGACTGTTATAGACATAGAGAGAGAGGAGTGTTAAAGACACAGAGAGAGAGGGGACTGTTGTAGACAGAGAGAGGACTGTTATAGACAGAGAGAGAGGGGACTGTTGTAGACAGAGAGAGGACTGTTATAGACAGAGAGAGAGAGAGGAGTGTCAAAGACACAGAGAGAGAGGGGACTGTTGTAGACAGAGAGAGAGAGGAGTGTTATAGACACAGAGAGATGGGAGTGTTAGAGACACAGAGAGAGGAGTGTTATAGACAGAGAGAGAGAGGACTGTTATAGACACAGAGAGATGGGAGTGTTATAGACAGAGAGAGAGGGGACTGTTGTAGACAGAGAGAGAGGACTGTTGTAGACAGAGAGAGAGGACTGTTGTAGACAGAGAGCGAGAGGACTGTTGTAGACAGAGCGAGAGGACTGTTGTAGACAGAGAGAGAGGACTGTTGTAGACAGAGAGAGAGAGGACTGTTGTAGACAGAGAGAGAGAGGTCTGTTGTAGACAGAGAGAGAGAGGACTGTTGTAGACAGAGAGAGGACTGTTGTAGACAGAGAGAGAGAGGACTGTTGTAGACAGAGAGAGGACTGTTGTAGACAGAGAGAGAGGACTGTTGTAGAGAGAGAGACACAGAGAGAGAGGGGACTGTTGTAGACAGAGAGAGAGAGGAGTGTTATAGACACAGAGAGATGGGAGTGTTATAGACAGAGAGAGCGAGGAGTGTTATAGACAGAGCGAGAGGGGACTGTTGTAGACAGAGAGAGGACTGTTATAGACAGAGAGAGAGAGAGAGGAGTGTTAAAGACACAGAGAGAGAGGGGACTGTTGTAGACAGAGAGAGAGAGGAGTGTTATAGACACAGAGAGATGGGAGTGTTATAGACACAGAGAGAGGAGTGTTATAGACAGAGAGAGAGAGGACTGTTATAGACACAGAGAGATGGGAGTGTTATAGACAGAGAGAGAGGGGACTGTTGTAGACAGAGAGAGAGAGGAGTGTTATAGACACAGAGAGATTGGAGTGTTATAGACAGAGAGAGAGTAGTGTTATAGACAGAGAGAGAGAGGAGTGTTATAAACAGAGAGAGAGATGGGAGTGTTATAGACAGAGAGAGAGAGGACTGTTGTAGACAGAGAGAGAGAGGGGAGTGTTAAAGACAGAGAGAGAGGAGTGTTATAGACAGAGAGAGAGAGTACTGTTGTAGACAGAGAGAGAGAGGGGAGTGTTAAAGACAGAGAGAGAGGAGTGTTATAGACAGAGAGAGAGAGTACTGTTGTAGACAGAGAGAGAGGGGAATGTTAAAGACAGAGAGAGAGGGGAGTGTTATAGACAGAGAGAGAGGAGTGTTATAGACACAGAGAGAGAGGAGTGGTATAGACAGAGAGAGAGTAGTGTTATAGACAGAGAGAGAGGAGAGAGAGACAGAGAGGAGAGAGGAGAGAGAGAGAGAGAGAGAGAGAGAGAGGGAGAGAGAGAGAGAATCCAGAAAAGAGCCGTTAAATTCAACAACCACCTAAAAGGAAGCGATTCCCAAACCTTCCATAACAAAACCATCACCTACAGAGATGAACCTGGAGAAGAGCCCCCTAATAAGCAAGCTGGTCCTGGGGCTCTGTTCACAAACACACCCCACAGAGCCCCAGGACAGCAACACAATTAGAACCAAGCAAATCACGAGAAAACAAAAAGATATTTACTTGACACATTGGAAAGAATTAACAAAAAAACAGAGCAAACTAGAATGCTATTTGGCCCTAAACAGACAATACACAGTGGCAGAATACCTGACCAATGTGACTGACCCAAACTTAAGGAAAGCTTTGACTATGTACAGACTCAGTGAGCATAGCCTTGCTATTGAGAAAGGCCGCCGTAGGCAGACATGGCTCTCAAGAGAAGACAGGCTATGTGCACACTGCACACTAACTCCTAACCCCTTGTAATGTCTTTATTGTTTTGAAACTTCTGTATGTGTAAAGTTTACTGTTCATTTTGAATGTTTATTTCACTTTTGTATATTATCTACCTCACTCACATGTTTCCCATGCCAATAAAGCCAATTGAATTCAATTGAGTCCTGTCCTGTCCTCCCTGACCTGTCATCCCTATCCTGTCATCCCTGTCCTGTCCGCCGTGTCATCCCTGTCCTGACCTCCCTGTCCTGTCCTCCCTGTCATCCTTGTCCTATCCTCCCTGTCCTGTCCTCCCTGTCATCCCTGTCCTGTCCTCCCTGTCATTCCTGTCCTGTCATCCCTGTCCTGTCATCCCTGTCCTGTCCGCCGTGTCATCCCTGTCCTGACCTCCCTGTCCTGTCCTCCCTGTCCTCCCTGTCCTGTCCTCCCTGTCCTGTCATCCCTGTCCTGTCATCCCTGTCCTGTCCTCCATGTCCAGTTCTCCCTGTCCTGTCCTCCCTGTCCTGTCCTCCCTGTCATCCCTGTCCTCCCTGTCATCCCTGTCCTGTCCTGTCCTCCCTGTCATCCCTGTCCTCCCTGTCATCCCTGTCCTGTCCTCCCTGTCCTCCCTGTCATCCCTGTCCTCCCTGTCCTGTCCTGTCATCCCTGTCATCCCTGTCCTCCCTGTCCTGTCATCCCTGTCCTGTCATCCCTGTCCTGTAACCCCTATTCTGTCATCCCTGTCCTCCATGTCATCCCTGTCCTGTCATCCCTGTCCTGTCAACCCTGTCATCCCTGTCCTGTCCTCCCTGTCCTGTCCCTCCTGTCATCCCTGTCCTGTCTTCCCTGTCCTGTCATCCCTGTCCTGTCATCCCTGTCCTGTAACCCCTGTCCTCCATGTCATCCCTGTCCTGTCAGCCCTGTCATCCCTGTCCTGTCCACCCTGTCATCCCTGTCCTGTCCTGTCCTACCTGTCATCCCTGTCCTGTCCTCCCTGTCATCCCTGTCCTGTCACCCCTGTCCTCCCTGTCCTGTCATCCCTGTCCTGTCCTGTCCTACCTGTCATCCATGTCCTGTCCTACCTGTCATCCCTGTCCTGTCACCCCTGTCCTCCCTGTCCTGTCATCCCTGCCCTGTCCTCCCTGTCCTGTCATCCCTGTCCTGTCCTCCCTGTCATCCCTGTCCTGTCCTGTCCTACCTGTCATCCCTGTCCTGTCCTACCTGTCATCCCTGTCCTGTCACCCCTGTCCTCCCTGTCCTGTCATCCCTGCCCTGTCCTCCCTGTCCTGTCATCCCTGTCCTGTCCTCCCTGTCATCCCTGTCCTGTCCTGTCCTACCTGTCATCCCTGTCCTGTCCTACCTGTCATCCCTGTCCTGTCACCCCTGTCCTCCCTGTCCTGTCATCCCTGTCCTGTCCTCCCTGTCCTGTCATCCCTGTCCTGTCCTCCCTGTCATCCCTGTCCTGTCCTGTCCTACCTGTCATCCCTGTCCTGTCCTACCTGTCATCCCTGTCCTGTCACCCCTGTCCTCCCTGCCCTGTCCTCCCTGTCCTGTCCTCCCTGTCCTGTCATCCCTGTCCTGTCCCTCCTGTCATCCCTGTCCTGTCTTCCCTGTCCTGTCATCCCTGTCCTGTCATCCCTGTCCTGTAACCCCTGTCCTCCATGTCATCCCTGTCCTGTCAGCCCTGTCATCCCTGTCCTGTCCACCCTGTCATCCCTGTCCTGTCCTACCTGTCATCCCTGTCCTGTCCTCCCTGTCATCCCTGTCCTGTCACCCCTGTCCTCCCTGTCCTGTCATCCCTGCCCTGTCCTCCCTGTCCTGTCATCCCTGTCCTGTCCTCCCTGTCATCCCTGTCCTGTCCTGTCCTACCTGTCATCCCTGTCCTGTCCTCCCTGTCATCCCTGTCCTGTCACCCCTGTCCTCCCTGTCCTGTCATCCCTGCCCTGTCCTCCCTGTCCTGTCCTCCCTGTCCTGTCCTCCCTGTCCTGTCCTCCCTGTCCTGTCCTCCCTGTCCTGTCCTCCCTGCCCTGTCCTCCCTGTCCTGTCCTCCCTGTCCTGTCCTCCCTGCCCTGTCCTCCCTGAACTGTCCTCCCTGTCCTGTCCTCCCTGTCCTGTCCTCCCTGTCCTGTCCTCCCTGCCCTGTCCTCCCTGCCCTGTCCTCCCTGTCCTGTCCTACCTGTCATCCCTGCCCTGTCCTCCCTGTCCTGTCCTCCCTGTCCTGTCCTACCTGCCCTGTCCTCCCTGTCCTGTCCTACCTGTCATCCCTGCCCTGTCCTCCCTGTCCTGTCCTCCCTGCCCTGTCCTCCCTGTCCTGTCCTACCTGTCATCCCTGCCCTGTCCTCCCTGTCCTGTCCTCCCTGTCCTGTCCTCCCTGCCCTGTCATCCCTGTCCTGTCCTCCCTGTCCTGTCATCCCTGTCCTGTCCTCCCTGTCCTGTCCTCCCTGTCCTGTCCTCCCTGCCCTGTCCTCCCTGTCCTGTCCTCCCTGTCCTGTCCTCCCTGTCCTGTCCTCCCTGCCCTGTCCTCCCTGTCCTGTCCTCCCTGTCCTGTCCTCCCTGTCCTGTCATCCCTGTCCTGTCCTCCCTGTCCTGTCCTCCCTGTCCTGTCATCCCTGTCCTGTCCTCCCTGTCCTGTCCTCCCTGTCCTGTCATCCCTGTCCTGTCCTCCCTGTCCTGTCCTCCCTGCCCTGTCCTCCCTGTCCTGTCCTCCCTGTCCTGTCCTCCCTGTCCTGTCATCCCTGTCCTGTCCTCCCTGTCCTGTCCTCCCTGTCCTGTCATCCCTGTCCTGTCCTCCCTGTCCTGTCCTCCCTGCCCTGTCCTCCCTGTCCTGTCCTCCCTGTCCTGTCCTCCCTGTCCTGTCATCCCTGTCCTGTCCTCCCTGTCCTGTCCTCCCTGTCCTGTCATCCCTGTCCTGTCCTCCCTGTCCTGTCCTCCCTGTCCTGTCATCCCTGTCCTGTCATCCCTGTCCTGTCATCCCTGCCCTGTCCTCCCTGTCCTGTCCTCCCTGTCCTGTCCTACCTGCCCTGTCCTCCCTGTCCTGTCCTACCTGTCATCCCTGCCCTGTCCTCCCTGTCCTGTCCTCCCTGCCCTGTCCTCCCTGTCCTGTCCTACCTGTCATCCCTGCCCTGTCCTCCCTGTCCTGTCCTCCCTGTCCTGTCCTCCCTGCCCTGTCATCCCTGTCCTGTCCTCCCTGTCCTGTCATCCCTGTCCTGTCCTCCCTGTCCTGTCCTCCCTGTCCTGTCCTCCCTGCCCTGTCCTCCCTGTCCTGTCCTCCCTGTCCTGTCCTCCCTGTCCTGTCCTCCCTGCCCTGTCCTCCCTGTCCTGTCCTCCCTGTCCTGTCCTCCCTGTCCTGTCATCCCTGTCCTGTCCTCCCTGTCCTGTCCTCCCTGTCCTGTCATCCCTGTCCTGTCCTCCCTGTCCTGTCCTCCCTGTCCTGTCATCCCTGTCCTGTCCTCCCTGTCCTGTCCTCCCTGTCCTGTCATCCCTGTCCTGTCCTCCCTGTCCTGTCCTCCCTGTCCTGTCCTCCCTGCCCTGTCATCCCTGTCCTGTCCTCCCTGTCCTGTCATCCCTGCCCTGTCCTCCCTGTCCTGTCATCCCTGTCCAGTCCTCCCTGTCCTGTCATCCCTGTCCTGTCCTCCCTGTCCTGTCCTCCCTGTCCTGTCATCCCTGTCCTGTCCTCCCTGTCCTGTCCTCCCTGTCCTGTCCTGTCCTACCTGTCATCCCTGTCCTGTCCTCCCTGTCCTGTCCTCCCTGTCCTGTCATCCCTGCCCTGTCCTCCCTGTCCTGTCCTCCCTGTCCTGTCATCCCTGTCCTGTCACCCCTGTCCTCCCTGTCCTGTCATCCCTGTCCTGTCATCCCTGTCCTGTCATCCCTGTCCTGTCACCCCTGTCCTCCCTGTCCTGTCATCCCTGCCCTGTCATCCCTGTCCTGTCCTCCCTGTCCTGTCATCCCTGTCCTGTCCTCCCTGTCCTGTCCTCCCTGTCCTGTCCTCCCTGTCCTGTCCTCCCTGTCCTGTCCTCCCTGTCCTGTCATCCCTGCCCTGTCACCCCTGTCCTCCCTGTCCTGTCCTCCCTGCCCTGTCCTCCCTGTCCTGTCCTCCCTGTCCTGTCATCCCTGCCCTGTCACCCCTGTCCTCCCTGTCCTGTCCTCCCTGCCCTGTCCTCCCTGTCCTGTCCTCCCTGTCCTGTCATCCCTGCCCTGTCACCCCTGTCCTCCCTGTCCTGTCCTCCCTGCCCTGTCCTCCCTGTCCTGTCCTCCCTGTCCTGTCATCCCTGCCCTGTCACCCCTGTCCTCCCTGTCCTGTCCTCCCTGCCCTGTCCTCCCTGTCCTGTCCTCCCTGTCCTGTCATCCCTGCCCTGTCACCCCTGTCCTCCCTGTCCTGTCCTCCCTGCCCTGTCCTCCCTGTCCTGTCCTCCCTGTCCTGTCATCCCTGCCCTGTCACCCCTGTCCTCCCTGTACTGTCATCCCTGCCCTGTCCTCCCTGTCCTGTCCTCCCTGTCTTGTCCTCCCTGTCCTGTCCTCCCTGCCCTGTCCTCCCTGTCCTGTCCTCCCTGTCCTGTCATCCCTGCCCTGTCACCCCTGTCCTCCCTGTCCTGTCATCCCTGCCCTGTCCTCCCTGTCCTGTCATCCCTGTCCTGTCCTACCTGTCATCCCTGTCCTGTCACCCCTGTCCTCCCTGTCCTGTCCTCCCTGTCCTGTCCTCCCTGCCCTGTCCTCCCTGTCCTGTCCTCCCTGTCCTGTCATCCCTGCCCTGTCACCCCTGTCCTCCCTGTCCTGTCATCCCTGCCCTGTCCTCCCTGTCCTGTCATCCCTGTCCTGTCCTACCTGTCATCCCTGTCCTGTCACCCCTGTCCTCCCTGTCCTGTCCTCCCTGTCCTGTCCTCCCTGCCCTGTCCTCCCTGTCCTGTCCTCCCTGTCCTGTCATCCCTGCCCTGTCACCCCTGTCCTCCCTGTCCTGTCATCCCTGCCCTGTCCTCCCTGTCCTGTCATCCCTGTCCTGTCCTACCTGTCATCCCTGTCCTGTCACCCCTGTCCTCCCTGTCCTGTCATCCCTGTCCTGTCATCCCTGTCCTGTCACCCCTGTCCTCCCTGTCCTGTCATCCCTGCCCTGTCCTCCCTGCCCTGTCCTCCCTGTCCTGTCCTCCCTGTCCTGTCCTCCCTGTCTTGTCACCCCTGTCCTCCCTGTCCTGTCATCCCTGTCCTGTCCTACCTGTCATCCCTGTCTTGTCACCCCTGTCCTCCCTGTCCTGTCATCCCTGTCCTGTCCTACCTGTCATCCCTGTCCTGTCACCCCTGTCCTCCCTGTCCTGTCATCCCTGTCCTGTCATCCCTGTCCTGTCACCCCTGTCCTCCCTGTCCTGTCATCCCTGCCCTGTCCTCCCTGCCCTGTCCTCCCTGTCCTGTCCTCCCTGTCCTGTCCTCCCTGTCCTGTCATCCCTGCCCTGTCCTCCCTGTCCTGTCATCCCTGCCCTGTCCTCCCTGTCCTGTCCTCCCTGTCCTGTCCTCCCTGTCCTGTCCTCCCTGTCCTGTCCTCCCTGTCCTGTCATCCCTGCCCTGTCATCCCTGCCCTGTCCTCCCTGTCCTGTCCTCCCTGTCCTGTCCTCCCTGCCCTGTCCTCCCTGTCCTGTCCTCCCTGTCTTGTCACCCCTGTCATCCCTGTCCTGTCCTACCTGTCCTCCCTGCCCTGTCCTCCCTGTCCTGTCCTCCCTGTCTTGTCATAATGTTGAGTGTAAATGATATGAAATATGTTCAAAGCAAATGCAACCGAGTCTTCCAGACAAACTCAAACTATTTCCTCCACTGTGTGTGTGTGTGCTTGTGCGTGTGTGTGTGTGTGTGTGTGTGCGTGCGTGCGTGTGTGTGTGTGTGTGTGTGTGTGTGTGTGAGTGTTTGCGTCACACTGAGGTGAAGGTGCTCTTCTCACATGGCCACTGAAGCACAGCCAGCTTCAGACTACAGGGTCACAGTTCACCTCTTTTCCTCTCTCTCTTTCTGTCTCTTTCCCTCCCCCGCTCACTGTCTCTCTCCCTCCCTCCAGGGGTGGACTGGACCCAGTAATCAGTCCTGGCATTTCTAACACCCAGGCCCATTTCCTTCCTTGAGGCTCCGAGACCGGCCAATCTTATCCTTGAGGCTCCGAGACCAGACAATCTTATCCTTGAGGCCCCGAGACCAGACAATCTTATCCTTGAGGCCCCGAGACCAGACAATCTTATCCTTGAGGCCCCGAGACCAGACAATCTTATCCTTGAGGCCCCGAGACCAGACAATCTTATCCTTGAGGCCCCGAGACCAGACAATCTTATCCTTGAGGCCCCGAGACCAGACAATATTATCCTTGAGGCCCCGAGACCAGAAATACCAGATGGCCAGTCCGCCCCTCCCTCCCTCCCTCACCCTCACTTTTTTTCCCCTTCATCCCCTCTCCCCCCAACCTGTTCTCCATGTACCCCTTCCTCTTCCACTGGCAGTCCACCCTGCCCTCTGTGTGTGTGAATAATGGAGGTGTGTTTGTGTCTGGACAGCAGATGGTCAGCCAGGCTCTCTCCTCTTTAAGACCATGCTGAGAGCACATCAGCGGCTGACCAGGCTCAGACAGGGACAGCCATCAATTTGACCAGCCCTAATAATATCTCACACACACCCACACACGCACAAAGACACACCCCATGAGACACCAATTAGCTTATCCCTCCCTACACACACACAGCTGTCATAGACCAGGAGAAGGGCTTTCACATCCATTTCGCCTAATCATCCCTTTATTCTACCCAATTTCACTTCCTCCCAGCCCATCTTCCCCAATCTCTCCCCCTTTTCCCCACACCGTTCCAAACTTCCATCCCTCCCACACACTGCCATTCCTCTACTCTAGTGACTGTATCCCAGACCCCACCTCTCACAGCGACTGTATCCCAGACCCCACCTCTCACAGTGACTGTATCCCAGACCCCACCTCTCACAGTGACTGTATCCCAGACCCCACCTCTCACAGTGACTGTATCCCAGACCCCACCTCTCACAGTGACTGTATCCCAGACCCCACCTCTCACAGTGACTGTATCCCAGACCCCACCTCTCACAGTGACTGTATCCGAGACCCCACCTCTCACAGCGACTGTATCCCAGACCCCACCTCTCACAGTGACTGTATCCCAGACCCCACCTCTCACAGCGACTGTATCCCAGACCCCACCTCTCACAGTGACTGTATCCCAGACCCCACCTCTCACAGCGACTGTATCCCAGACCCCACCTCTCACAGCGACTGTATCCCAGACCCCACCTCTCACAGTGACTGTATCCCAGACCCCACCTCTCACAGCGACTGTATCCCAGACCCCACCTCTCACAGCGACTGTATCCCAGACCCCACCTCTCACAGTGACTGTATCCCAGACCCCACCTCTCACAGTGACTGTATCCCAGACCCCACCTCTCACAGTGACTGTACTCATACCCATAGCACCCTAACCCCTACCCGTAGCACCCTAACCCCTACGCCTAGCACCTTGCCCTCTGCTACTCCTACCCGTAGCACCCTATTCCCTACCCCTAACCCCTACTCCTAGCACCCTACCCTCTGCTACTCATACCCATAGCACCCTAACCTCTACCCCTAACCCCTACCCTCTTCTACTCCTACCCATAGCACCCTAACCCCTACCCTCTGCTATCCTACCCGTAGCACCCTAACCCCTACCCTCTGCTACTCATACCCATAGCACCCTAACCCCTACCCCTAACCCCTACCCGTAGCACCCTAACCCCTACCCCTAGCACCTTGCCCTCTGCTACTCCTACCCGTAGCACCCTAACCCCTACCCCTAACCCCTACTCCTAGCACCCTACCCTCTGCTACTCATACCCATAGCACCCTAACCCCTACCCCTAACCCCTACCCTCTTCTACTCCTACCCATAGCACCCTAACCCCTACCCTCTGCTACTCCTACCCGTAGCACCATACCATCTGCTACTCCTAGCAACCGCCAGCCCATAAGCCTGTGTTCCATCTCTGACCCGTAGAGTCACATGAGTTAACCCAGACTCTCATTCACACGCAAACACACTCAACCAATACACAGCCACCCACTCTTTTCACTCTTCACACACAATCGACCTCTTTTCCTCTTTCTCTCCATTCACTCCAGGTTCCCCTAATCCCACACGACACCCTTCACCCCCTCTACTGAACCCCCCCCTCTCACTCCTTCCCTCTTTTCTTGCCCACCTCTCATTTTCCCATTTTGTTCCACTTGTAAGGTTTCTCTAATCCAGCAACCCCTCTTTCGAAAAAACCCTCCAACTCCATCCCCAACCTCTCCCTCTCCTTTTCCTCTGTTTCTATTCTTGACATTCATCCCTCTGCTTCTTCCCATTTCCTCCCCTCCTCCCCCTGTCCTCTATCTGAGAAGCAGTTCTCCAGACTCATGGCTAGTGTCTGTCAGTCTGTCTGTCCCTGCCTGCTGCATGGCTGAAGGGTAGAGGTCAAAAGGCCCTCGTCTCTTTGGGACACCATATTTAATTCATCATTACAGAGCAGCTCTGCGGGAGCCACGGTGTGTGTGTGTGTGTGTATGTGTGAGACAGAGAGAAAGAAAGAAATAAAGAGCGAGTGAGGGTGTGAGTGAGGGTGAGTGAGAGGCAAAGACCATGTATGATTGGGTATATGAGCCATTATGCTGTGATAGAACGTGTAGACACATCTGCTTGGCTTGTGGGTCCTTTCTGCTTGTCTACTTCATATAGATGTCAACATAATGTATATGTCATATGTGTGTGAGTGTGTATGTCTACATGAGGTCAACTGACATGTCATGGTTATACCATAGTAGCTAACAGCTTCAAAGCACTGCCATTTTAATTGTTAACCCCTTTTTTAAATGCATTTTTTATTGAACCTTAATTTAACGAGGCAAGTCAGTTAAGAACAAATTCTTATTTACAATGACGGCCTCCCAAAAGGGAGAAGACCTCCTGCGGGAACGGGGGCTGGTATTAAAAATAAAACAAAATAAAATATATATAAATATAGGACAAAACACACATCACGACAAGAGAAACAACACAACACTACATAAAGAGAGACCAAAGACAACAAAATAGCAAGGCAGCAACACAGCATGTGGTAGCAACACAACATGTTAGCAGCACAAAAACATGGTACAAACATTATTGGTCACAGTCAACAGCACAAAGGTCAAGAAGGTAGAGACAACAATACATCACACAAAGCAGCCACAACTGTCAGTAAGAGTGTCCATGATTGAGTCTTTGAATGAAGAGATTGAGATAAAACTGTCCAGTTTGAGTGTTTGTTGCAGCTCGTTCCAGTCGCTAGCTGCAGCGAACTGAAAAGAGGAGCGACCCAGGGAAGTGTGTGCTTTGGGGACCTTTAACAGAATGTGACTGGCAGAATGGGTGTTGTATGTGGAGGATGAGGGCTGCAGTAGGTATCTCAGATAGGGGGGAGTGAGGCCTAAGTGGGTTTTATAAATAAGCATCAACCAGTGGGTCTTGCGACGGGTATATAGAGATGACCAGTTTACAGAGGAGTAAAGAGTGCAGTGATGTGTCCTATAAGGAGCATTGGTGGCAAATTTGATGGCCGAATGATCTAGCATGGGTAGGATGGTCATCTGAATCAGGGTAAGTTTGGCAGCTGGGGTGAAAGAGGAGCGATTAGAGCACATATGTCAGAGTCAAGGCCCGCGGGCCACATCCGGCCCGCAAGAAGGTTTTTTACGGCCCCTGGGATGATCTTGATTTATTATTAGAACCGGCCCGCAGCAAGCCGGCAGCCCGCAGATCTTTTACACGCACCAATACTACATTTCCCACAATGCAAAGGTGACGCACCGAGCAGTAGGCTGCTTCATTTCAATATTTATTGGCACAGCAGTCGTCAGCATCACAGTAAAATTAACTTTCAGATACCCATCAAAAATGGCAAAACGGAAGGTGGATACTGAGAACCGGGGGTTTCAAACAAGGTGGGAGTCGGAGTATATGTTCACGAAGGTAGCTGGAAAACCTGTGTGTCTTCTGTGTGGAGAAAGTGTGGCGGTACTGAAAGAGTATAATCTGAGACGACATTATGAAACGAAACACGCGGACAAAAACAAGAATATGGACATGGAACAAAGGCTACAAAAGGCAGAGGAATTAAAACGAGGCCTCAAATCTCGACAGGCTCTGTTCAAAAAAGCCAAATCACAAGGCCAGGCTGCTGTCAAGGCCAGTTTTATTTTGGCAGAAGAGATCGCTAAATCAGCCCGGCCATTTACGGAGGGGGATTTCATCAAAAACTGCATGATTAAAGTTTGTGACGAAGTTTGCCCAGAAAAAAGGCAACTCTTTTTAAATGTGAGTCTGAGCAGAAACACCATTGCCGAGAGAGTAGACCAGTTGTCCATCAATCTAAAAGAGCAGCTTGTGAAAAAGGGAAAAGATTTTATTACATATTCCTTGGCTGTGGATGAGAGCACCGACATTTCTGACATTGCCCAGTTGTCAATTTTCATCCGCGGAGTGGACTCCAACCTAAGCGTGACAGAGGAGTTTTTGGCTTTACGTCCTATGCATGGCACAACTACGGGGCATGATTTGTATGAAGAGGTGTCAAGATGTGTAAATGAGATGGAGCTGCCTTGGGAAAAACTCGTGGGTTTGACAACCGACGGAGCACCTGCGATGTGTGGACACAGGAGCGGACTGGTGGCAAAGATACGGGAAAAGATGCAAGAGGAAAACGCGACAGGTGAGCTGACAGCTTATCATTGTATCATACACCAGGAAGCGTTGTGCGGTAAAGCCTTGAAAATGGAGCATGTAATGAGCATCATCACGCGCACAGTTAACTTTATCAGAGCCAAAGGTTTGAATCACCGCCAGTTCAAGGCATTTCTGACGGAGTTAGAAACGGAGCATGGTGATTTGCCTTATCACACAGAGGTGCGATGGCTAAGCCAGGGAAAGGTGCTTCAAAGATGTTTCGAGCTTCGTGAGGAGATTTGTCTGTTCTTGGACAGCAAAGGGAAAGACACAACACAACTCCGAGACGAAATGTTTCTGTGTGAAATGGCTTTTCTGTGTGACATTACGAGTCATCTGAATGCAATAAACTTGC
Source organism: Oncorhynchus mykiss (assembly GCF_057628025.1). Classification (NCBI taxonomy): domain Eukaryota; kingdom Metazoa; phylum Chordata; class Actinopteri; order Salmoniformes; family Salmonidae; genus Oncorhynchus; species Oncorhynchus mykiss. The sequence goes on from NC_143049.1 coordinate 26,828,385, forward strand.
AGCTGCAGGGTCGGGATCGTGTCATCTCTGATATTTTTTTATTTTTTTTTATTTAACCTTTATTTAACCAGGCAAGTCAGTTAAGAACAAATTCTTATTTTCAATGACGGCCTGGGAACAGTGGGTTAACTGCCTGTTCAGGGGCAGAACGACAGATTTGTACCTTGTCAGCTCGGGGGTTTGAACTCACAACCTTCCGGTTACTAGTCCAACACTCTAACCACTAGGCTACCCTGCCGCCCCATATGTACAGTACAGTGAAGGCATTTAAAACCAAACTGACTCTGTGGGAGACGCAGATGCGGAAAGAAAATTTGAGCCACTTTCCCAGCTGCCAGACCATGAAAGAGAAGCTCTCTACCAGTGCGTTCCCGAGCACACAGTTGGCTGATAAAATAGGTATGCTTGCCGCTGACTTTCGACGCCGATTTGCTGACTTTGAAGCACAAAAAAGCAGGTTGGAACTGCTCGGTAACCCATTTGCTGTTGACGTGGAAAGCTCACCACCAAACCTCCAAATGGAGTTGATTGACCTCCAATGCAATGATGCACTGAGGGCAAAATATGCGGCAGTGGGTGCTGCGGAGTTCGCCCGTTTCCTCCCCGGCACAATGCCCCAGCTGCGCATCCAGGCTGCTCAAACGTTGTCTATGTTTGGCAGCACATACCTGTGTGAACAACTGTTTTCTTTGATGAACCTGAACAAAACATCACACAGAAGTCGACTTACTGCTGAACACCTCCACTCAATTCTGAGGATTTCTTCAGCTCAGAGCCTTACCCCGAACATTGATGAACTTGTGGAAAAGATGGGACACCACCAAGTATCACCCTCAACCTCAAACAAGTGAACATTACTGTGCAATCACATATTTAGAGTTTTTACTCAGTTCAAGTTTAAAAGTTAAAATTTAATATTTGTTGTCACTGCATGTTACTTCTCCTTAAACAAAGTGTTGTTTTTGATTAATAGATTTTTGCACTTTATTTTTTTGTATTTCAATCCAATTATATTTTAAAAATATTTCAGTTGAGTGGATGATAGAAAATTGCTATTATTGTTTTTTCTTTGAAGTAAATTTAGCCCACTTTTGCTAAAATAGAAAATATAGTCTACTGATGGTGCCTTGAATACCGGTTTCTTTCATTTAATGTTCATGTTATGGGGATATTTATATAAAGGAAATTTGTCTTTTGTGTCTGTTGAAAATTAAAGATTACTGACAGAGCCATAAGAAAATATTGCTTTATTTATCTGATCATATTGTAATATATTTGTTAGGTTTTCAGTAGGTTCAATTAGGTTCACTAGACTATATGCGTCATTTAAAAATTTTTCAATGAACATTCGAACAGTCCGGCCCTCGTCTTGTAGCTGATTTTTTTATTTGGCCCTCCGTCCATTTGACTTTGACACCCCTGGATTAGAGGAAACCAAGTCTAGATTTAACTTTAACCTGCAGCTTTGATATGTGCTGAGAGAAGGACAGCGTACCCTTACTGACACACACACACACACACACACACACACACACACACACACACACACACACACACACACACACACACACACACATACACACACACATAAGCCTGTCAGTATCTGTGTTATTGGGGTCAAGCAGAGAAGCGGAGAGCCCGGTTGGCCACTTACAGCAACAACACAGTAATGCAATAAACAGAGTCTGTGTCAAAATAAGTGAGCCCTATAAGGAATAGGCTGCCATTTGGGACACAGTTAGTCTGTCTTGAGCAGGGTGGAATCCACATCAAACCTCCTGTATTCATACAGTGTCTGTCCTGAGCAGGGTGGAATCCACATCAAACCTCCTGTATTCATACAGTGTCTGTCCTGAGTAGGCTGGAATCCACATCAAACCTCCTGTATTCATACAGTGTCTGTCCTGAGCAGAATGGAATCCACATCAAACCTCCTGTATTCATACAGTGTCTGTCCTGAGCAGGGTGGAATCCACATCAAACCTCCTGTATTCATACAGTGTCTGTCCTGAGCAGGGTGGAATCCACATCAAACCTCCTGTATTCATACAGTGTCTGTCCTGAGCAGGATGGGATCCACATCAAACCTCCTGTATTCATACAGTGTCTGTGCTGAGCAGAATGGAATCCACATCAAACCTCCTGTATTCATACAGCGTCTGTCCTGAGCAGGGTGGAATCCACATCAAACCTCCTGTATTCATACAGTGTCTGTCCTGAGCAGAATGGAATCCACATCAAACCTCCTGTATTCATACAGTGTCTGTCCTGAGCAGAATGGAATCCACATCAAACCTCCTGTATTCATACAGTGTCTGTCCTGAGCAGGGTGGAATCCACATCAAACCTCCTGTATTCATACAGTGTCTGTCCTGAGCAGGGTGGAATCCACATCAAACCTCCTGTATTCATACAGTGTCTGTCCTGAGCAGGGTGGAATCCACATCAAACCTCCTGTATTCATACAGTGTCTGTCCTGAGCAGAATGGAATCCACATCAAACCTCCTGTATTCATACAGTGTCTGTCCTGAGCAGAATGGAATCCACATCAAACCTCCTGTATTCATACAGTGTCTGTCCTGAGCAGGGTGGAATCCACATCAAACCTCCTGTATTCATACAGTGTCTGTCCTGAGCAGGGTGGAATCCACATCAAACCTCCTGTATTCATACAGTGTCTGTCCTGAGCAGGGTGGAATCCACATCAAACCTCCTGTATTCATACAGTGTCTGTCCTGAGCAGGGTGGAATCCACATCAAACCTCCTGTATTCATACAGTGTCTGTCCTGAGCAGGGTGGAATCCACATCAAACCTCCTGTATTCATACAGACCACTATTTCAATGGGACTTCACATACCTTTAATAAGACATGTGCTGTATGCCAAGTTAATCATTTCCTCCTTTTGTTATACACTCTCATCCTCTCTATGTTCGTTGTTTAAGGTACGCAAGACAGAATATGACACACAAACAAGGTTCTCAACTGAGGCATTCTAACATCATGCTGCAGTTTTCAGCATTGGGGTGTTACGGGATGTAACTGCCTCCTAACGTCTGACATCGCCATAACCTCTCCTTTCACCATCCTTGGGGTGTTACGGGATGTAACTGCCTCCTAACGTCTGACATCGCCATAACCTCTCCTTTCACCATCCTTGGGGTGTTACGGGATGTAACTGCCTCCTAACGTCTGACATCGCCGTAACCTCTCCTTTCACCATCCTTGGGGTGTTACGGGATGTAACTGCCTCCTAACGTCTGACATCGCCGTAACCTCTCCTTTCACCATCCTTAGGGTGTTACGGGATGTAACTGCCTCCTAACGTCTGACATCGCCACAACCTCTCCTTTCACCATCCTTGGGGTGTTACGGGATGTAACTGCCTCCTAACGTCTGACATCGCCATAACCTCTCCTTTCACCATCCTTGGGGTGTTACGGGATGTAACTGCCTCCTAACGTCTGACATCACCATAACCTCTCCTTTCACCATCTGGAAATATATCCTTTAAGAAATGTCCAAACAAAACTCTGTCTGTTAATACTGAGTTGGAGTGTGTGTGTGTGTGTGTGTGTGTGTGTGTGTGTGTGTGTGTGTGTGTGTGTGTGTGCGCGCACGTACATGCTCATTGCTGGATTGACCTCATCTCTCAGACATACTGTATCATTGCCTTGAGCTTATCTGCACCCGGAGCCTCTCTCTCTCTCTCTCCCTCTCTCTCTCTCTCTCTTTCTCTCCCTCTCTCTCTCTCTCCCTCTCTCTCTCCCTCTCTCTCTCCCTCTCTCTCTCCCTCTCTCTCTCTCTCTCTCTCTCTCTCTCTCTCTCTCTCACAGCAAGGTCAAGAATGCTGAGTTGTTCTGGTAGTAAGAATGTATTCTCCCTGCAGCAAGTCTCAATCCCTGAACCCTTACAGCTAGAGATACTTAAAAACAACTGTGAACAAGAGACAATAACTTCTTTAGTGCCTTACTTAACAAGCCTCAATGAAAATCCCAACAGAGAGACTACTTAAGTCTTTCCTAAAGACACCAGCCGTCTCCTCTCACTTTTCAGCAATAGTCTAATAGCCAGTCTTCAAATATTTAAAAAAAACGACAAGCTTCATACCCTCCAGGTAGACGTTGGCCTTAGACCCAGATCTAGGATCTAGGATCAGCTTATGCTAGTTTTAACCATTAGGGGGAAACAGAAAATGGACCTTAGTTCAGTGCCCAGGGATAACTCCTCCTCTACATCAGACAGTACCCCACTATCCTACAGAAGAACCACAGTAGGTCATGCCTCTAGTAGGAAGTCTGTGTGTGTGTGTGTGTGTGTGTGTGTGTGTGTGTGTGTGTGTGTGTGTGTGTGTGTATGTGTGTGTGTTAGAGGTCGACCGATTAATCGGAATGGCCGATTTACACCTTTATTTAATCTTTATTTAACTAGGAAGGTCAGTTAAGTACACATTCCTATTTTCAATGACGACCTAGGAACGGTGGGTTAACTGCCTTGTTCAGTGGCAGAACGACAGATTTTCACCTTGTCAGCTCAGGGGATCCAATCTTGCAACCTTACAGTTAACTAGTCCAACGCAATAACGACCTGCCTCTCTCTCGTTGCACTCAACAGGGAGACTGCCTGTTACTTGAATGCAGTAAGCCAAGGTAAGTTGCTAGCTAGCATTAAACTTCTTATAAAAAACAATCAATCATAATCACTAGTTAACTACACATGGTTGATGATATTACTAGATATTATCTAGCGTGTCCTGCGTTGCATATAATCTGACTGAGCATACAAGTATCTACGTATCTGACTGAGCGTTGGTAGGCAGAAGCAGACGCGTAAACATTCATTCAAACAGCACTTTCGTGCGTTTTGCCAGTAGCTCTTTTTTGTGTGTCAAGCATTGAAATGTTTGACTTCAAGCCTATCAACTCCCGAGATGAGGCTTGTGTAACCGAAGTGAAATGGCTAGCTAGTTAGCGTGCGCTAATTGTCGTTGTGTTGCTGGTTCGAGCCCAGGGAGGAGTGAGGAGAGGGACGGAAGCTATACTGTTACACTGGCAATACTAAAGTGCCTATAAGAACATCCAATAGTCAAAGGTTAATGAAATACAAATGGTATGGAGGGAAATAGTCCTATAATTCCTATAATAACTACAACCTAAAACTTCTTACCTGGGAATATTGAAGACTCATGTTAAAAGGAACCACCAGCTTTCATATGTTCTCATGTTCTGAACAAGGAACTTAAATGTTAGCTTTCTTACATAGCTTATATTGCACTTTTACTTTCTTCTCCAACACTTTGTTTTTGCATTATTTAAACCAAATTGAACGTTTCATTATTTATTTGAAGCTAAATTGATTTTATTGATGTATCATATTAAGTTAAAATATGTGGTCATTCAGTATTGTTGTAATTGTCATTATTACAAAATCTTTGAAAAATAAATCAGCCGATTAATCAGTATCGGCTTTTTTGGTCCTCCAATAATCGGCATCGGTATCGGCGTTGATAAATCATAATCGGTCGACCTCTAGTGTGTGTGTGTGCATGCATGTGTGCATGCGTGCGCGTGCGTGTGCATGTGTGTGTAGTGTAGTGTGTGATGAAACTCACCTAGTGGCGAGAGCTCCACTCAATGTAGTACTGATGTGGTACTGATGCAGCCTGACATCAACATCATGCATAGCTCTCTGTAACGGCTGTCGGGCTGTGAGGAGACCAGTGTTCTATCTACTCTGCCAGTGTGTTTGACAGAATTCCTTGCTAGAACTGTACATGCAACAGGTTGAACACTTAACATTTAAGACCTTTCAATGTCTGTTTATATGGCTCAAGACCGAGGAAAAGAATTGCTGAATAAGTCAATTTCTCTGTCATATTCTGTCAGTTGTATGTCCACAGTCAGCAAGGAAGTAAAACTGTCACGTTACCAGGTCGGAATTGTTTTATCTGCCTTCATCTGTGATAATGAGTTTTTTTCAATGAAATATATAAACCTTGGATTGCTGATGCTATGTATTGGCCAATGAGAGGCTTTGAAGCCACTGGTTGGCCATATTGGTACTCCCCAGTAGGAACAGTCCTCCATAGGAATGAATGGATTTTCTACAGTATTTCAATGACATGTTTCAAGGACAAAAGTACATGTAGTTAAGTATTTCTTAGTTGTAGTGGGGACAGTAACATGAGTCACGTCTAGAAATTATACGTCAAGGAAAATACATTTGTGTTGTTTTATTTGTATGTATAGCTCAGATAATATCATTTAAAAGTATGGAGTAAGGTGTCTAGAATATAATACATGTGGCAAAAATTAGAGTAGACATTAATAAATGCATATCTATTGCTTCCAATATATTTTTTTACAATGGTGGGGAGGCATGTTGGCTTCAACACAGCGCCCCCTGTCAGTCATCTAGTGTATGTATATAAATAAATCATTGGATTTGTATTATAGTACCACCTCATTTTAAATTAACAGCATGATTTTTGGACAGCTGTCATCGGGTTCTTTTGGAAATGAAACAATGAAATGAAACAATGCATAATGTTTGTCGACATTTAAGGCTGCGCTTGAAGACCGCAAAACAGTATAGAATGAGACTACTGCAAACTCTGCCTGTCCTTTTGAATCCTTTCTGTTCCTTGTGTGTTGTGTTCATGTTGAGTCCCCTCACACACAAGCGCATGTGCACATGCACAAACACACACACACATACACACCCTCAGCTCAACCAAGTCTCAGCCCAGCTCAGTCCTCAGTCCTCACATCATACATCATGTGTACATGTACATGTACATCATACGTACATCATGGCCTACCTTTAGCAAGCCACTCGCTCATTCAGGTGTGTGTGTGTGTGTGTGTGTCAGCCTGGCCACTGTTCCACTGTTGTGTTCTATGTGGTGTGAAACTCCTTGGGATGTGTGTGTAAAACCTGTCAAAGTGTTCATGTTAGACAGTAGTGACCCGGGGAAATCTATACAGTTACATATCGGGACTTTTGATGGTTTCTCATGTCTCTGCAGTCATTACGTCTTTAAGTCATTATGAATGAGGATGGGCAGATAATAACACTGTAATGGTGATCACAGTGGCTAATGTAGTTCTATGTCTGTCTGTCTGGACATACATTAGGCCAACTGTACCTGTACGTGTGGAGGATGACATTGATTTTGGGCTTTGGAGAAAAATGTGTGTACAGAATGTTCTTTTTCTTGCATTACCATTGCCCATACCAGACAGATGGGAGTTGCTAGGGACCTCAACATACGATATTATTGCGATACTTCGGTGCCGATACGATATGTATTGTTCACCATATGTCTGCTGCAGAGGGACAAGACAGAGCCATGACAAAACCAGTTTTAAATCAGTCATGGAAATAAGTGCTGAAAACTAATTGGCTCCCAACTTAAAAAGAGGATGGAGGACAAGCTATGAAGGGGAAATACTGGAGTTTTGGTGCAGGTACAGACAACTAGCGAGAAAATAATATCCCGATATGTAACTGTAGCGATTTTTTTCTTCCATCATCACTCATACCAGAGAGGGTCCAACAGACAGACTACAACGAAGGTAGCTAGTGACAGTACAGACACATCTTTCTACTACTGTCTGTCTGTCTGTAGTCCTGGCTAAAACACTAAAAACCCATTGGCTGAACAAAGTTCTCAGTTGCCTAGACTCATTTAGCTAATTATGCAATCTGTTGTCAATACCTTAAACCATTTCACATGGTAAAACACAATTTGCAGATCTCACTTAGACTTTTCAGCAAAACTCTAAACACATTCTCATTCTCAAAACACATTCTGCACTCTAATGCACATGTCATCCATACTGGTAAACACAAGTGGCAACAATCAAATACAAATAGAGAAGATGTTACGGTGAGTGAATGAGGACCCAAAAGCGAACTAACTTAAACAGAGCTTCTTTAATAACCAAACTGTGGTAGGCTCAGATAGACCGGCAGATTCCGACAGGACAGGACAAGGTTACAGCAAACATGACGATAGTCTGGCTCAGGCATGAAACACAACAAACAAGAATCCGACAAGGACAGGAACAAAAACAGAGAGAGATATAGGGACCTAATCAGAGGGAAAAAAGGGAACAGGTGGGAAACGGGGTGAATAGGTAGTTAGGAGGAGACAAGGCACAGCTGGGGGAAAGAGGGGGAGAAAAGGTAACCTAACAACGACCAGCAGAGGGAGACAGGGTGAAGGGAAAGGACAGAAACACACAACATGACAATACATGACAGTACCCCCCCACTCACCGAGCGCCTCCTGGCGCACTCGAGGAGGAAACCTGGCGGCAACGGAGGAAATCCTCGATCAGCGCACGGTCCAGCACGTCCCGAGAGGGAACCCAACTCCTCTCCTCAGGACCGTACCCCTCCCAATCAACGAGGTACTGGTGACCACGGCCCCGAGGACGCATGTCCAAAATCCTGCGGACCCTGTAGATGGGTGCGCCCTCGACAAGGATGGGGGGGGGGGGGGGGGGAGACGAGCGGGGGCGCGAAGAACGGGCTTAATACAGGAGACATGGAAGACCGGGTGGACGCGACGAAGGTATCGCGGAAGAAGAAGTCGAACTGCGACAGGATTAATGACCCGAGAAATACGGAACGGACCAATGAACCGCGGGGTCAACTTGCGAGAAGCCGTCTTAAGGGGAAGGTTCTGAGTGGAGAGCCAAACTCTCTGACCGCGACAATATCTAGGACTCTTAGTTCTACGCTTATTAGCAGCCCTCACAGTCTGCGTCCTATAACGGCAAAGTGCAGACCTGACCCTCTTCCAGGTGCGCTCGCAACGTTGGACAAAAGCCTGAGCGGAGGGGACGCTGGACTCGGCGAACTGAGATGAGAACAGCGGAGGCTGGTACCCGAGGCTACTCTGAAAAGGAGATAGCCCGGTCGCAGACGAAGGAAGCGAGTTGTGGGCGTATTCTGCCCAGGGGAGCTGTTCTGACCAAGACGCAGGGTTGCGAAAAGAAAGACTGCGTAAGATGCGACCAATAGTCTGATTGGCCCGTTCTGCTTGACCGTTAGACTAGGGGTGAAAGCCGGAAGAGAGACTGACGGAAGCCCCAATCAAACGGCAAAACTCCCTCCAAAATTGAGACGTGAATTGCGGACCTCTGTCCGAAACGACGTCTGACGGAAGGCCATGAATTCTGAAAACATTCTCGATGATGATTTGTGCCGTCTCTTTAGCAGAAGGAAGCTTAGCAAGGGGAATGAAATGAGCCGCCTTAGAGAACCTATCGACAACCGTAAGAATAACAGTCTTCCCCGCTGACGAAGGCAGTCCGGTGACAAAATCTAAGGCGATGTGAGACCACGGTCGAGAGGGAATGGGAAGCGGCCTGAGACGGCCGGCAGGAGGAGAGTTACCGGACTTAGTCTGCGCGCAGACCGAACAAGCAGCCACGAAACGACGCGTGTCATGCTCCCGGGTGGGCCACCAAAAACGCTGGCGAATGGAAGCAAGCGTACCCCGAACGCCAGGGTGGCCGGCTAACTTGGCAGAGTGAGCCCACTGAAGAACGGCCAGACGAGTAGGAACGGGAACGAAAAGAAGGTTCCTAGGACAAGCGCGCGGCGACGGAGTGTGAGTGAGCGCTTGCTTTACCTGCCTCTCAATTCCCCAGACAGTCAACCCGACAACACGCCCCTCAGGGAGAATCCCCTCGGGGTCAGTGGAGGCTACTGAAAAACTGAAGAGATGAGATAAAGCATCAGGCTTGGTGTTCTTAGAGCCCGGACGATAAGAAATCACGAACTCGAAACGAGCGAAAAACAGCGCCCAACGCGCCTGACGCGCATTAAGTCGTTTGGCAGAACGGATGTACTCAAGGTTCCTATGGTCAGTCCAAACGACAAAAGGAACGGTCGCCCCCTCCAACCACTGTCGCCATTCGCCTAGGGCTAACCGGATGGCGAGCAGTTCGCGGTTTCCCACATCATAGTTACGTTCCGACGGCGACAGGCGATGAGAAAAATACGCGCATGGGTGGACCTTGTCGTCAGAGAGGGAGCGCTGAGAAAGAATGGCTCCCACGCCCACCTCTGACGCGTCAACCTCGACAATGAACTGTCTAGAGACGTCAGGTGTAACAAGGATAGGAGCGGATGTAAAACGATTCTTGAGGAGATCAAAAGCTCCCTGGGCGGAAACGGACCACTTAAAGCACGTCTTGACAGAAGTAAGGGCTGTGAGAGGAGCTGCCACCTGACCGAAATTACGGATGAAACGACGATAGAAGTTTGCGAAGCCGAGAAAGCGCTGCAGCTCGACGCGTGACTTAGGGGCGGGCCAATCAATGACAGCTTGGACCTTAGCGGGATCCATCTTAATGCCTTCAGCGGAAATAACAGAACCGAGAAATGTGACGGAGGAGGCATGAAAAGTGCACTTCTCAGCCTTCACAAAAAGACAATTCTCTAAAAGGCGCTGGAGGACACGTTGAACGTGCTGAAGATGAATCTGGAGTGACGGTGAAAAAATCAGGATATCGTCAAGGTAAACGAAAACAAAGATGTTCAGCATGTCTCTCAGGACATCATTGACTAATGCCTGAAAGACAGCTGGAGCGTTAGCGAGGCCGAAAGGAAGAACCCGGTATTCAAAGTGCCCTAACGGAGTGTTAAACGCCGTCTTCCACTCGTCCCCCTCCCTGATGCGCACGAGATGGTAAGCGTTACGAAGGTCCAACTTAGTGAAAAACCTGGCTCCCTGCAGGATCTCGAAGGCTGAAGACATAAGAGGAAGCGGATAACGATTCTTAACTGTTATGTCATTCAGCCCTCGATAATCTATGCAGGGGCGCAGAGACCCGTCCTTCTTCTTGACAAAAAAAAACCCCGCTCCGGCGGGAGAGGAGGAGGGGACTATGGTACCGGCGTCAAGAGCTACAGACAAATAATCCTCGAGAGCCTTACGTTCGGGAGCCGACAGAGAGTATAGTCTACCCCGGGGGGGAGTGGTTCCCGGAAGGAGATCAATACTACAATCATACGACCGGTGTGGAGGAAGAGAGGTGGCCCTGGACCGACTGAACACCGTGCGCAGATCGTGATATTCCTCCGGCACCCCTGTCAAATCACCAGGCTCCTCCTGTGAAGAAGAGACAGAGGAAACAGGAGGGATAGCAGACATTAAACATTTCACATGACAAGAGACGTTCCAGGAGAGGATAGAATTACTAGACCAATTAATGGAAGGATTATGACAAACTAGCCAGGGATGGCCCAAAACAACAGGTGTAAAAGGTGAACGAAAAATCAAAAAAGAAATGGTTTCGCTATGATTACCAGAAACAGTGAGGGTTAAAGGTAGCGTCTCACGCTGAATCCTGGGGAGAGGACTACCATCCAGGGCGAACAAGGCCGTGGACTCCCTTAACTGTCTGAGAGGAATGTCATGTTCCCGAGCCCAGGTCTCGTCCATAAAACAGCCCTCCGCCCCAGAGTCTATTAAGGCACTGCAGGAAGCTGACGAACCGGTCCAGCGTAGATGGACCGACAAGGTAGTGCAGGATCTTGAAGGAGAGACAGGAGTAGTAGCGCTCACCAGTAGCCCTCCGCTTACTGATGAGCTCTGGCTTTTACTGGACATGAAGTGACAAAATGACCAGCAGAACCGCAATAGAGACAGAGGCGGTTGGTGATTCTCCGTTCCCTCTCCTTAGTCGAGATGCGGATACCTCCCAGCTGCATAGGCTCAGCTCCCGAGCCGGCAGAGGAAGATGGTAGTGATGCGGAGAGGGGGGCAACGGAGAACGCGAGCTCCTTTCCACGAGCTCGGTGACGAAGATCAACCCGTCGCTCAATGCGAATAGCGAGTTCAATCAGGGAATCCACGCTGGAAGGGACCTCCCGGGAGAGAATCTCATCCTTTACCTCTGCGCGGAGACCCTCCAGAAAACGAGCGAGCAAAGCCGGCTCGTTCCAGCCACTGGAGGCAGCAAGAGTGCGAAACTCAATAGAGTAGTCTGTTATGGATCGATTACCTTGACATAGGGAAGACAGGGCCCTGGAAGCCTCCTCCCCCAAAACAGATCGATCAAAAACCCGTATCATCTCCTCCTTAAAGTCCTGATACTGGTTAGTACTCTCAGCCCTTGCCTCCCAGATTGCCGTGCCCCACTCACGAGCCCGTCCAATAAGGAGAGATATGACGTAGGCGACACGAGCAGTGCTCCTGGAGTAAGTGTTGGGCTGGAGAGAAAACACAATATCACACTGGGTGAGGAACGAGCGGCATTCAGTGGGCTCCCCAGAGTAACACGGCGGGTTATTGATTCTGGGCTCCGGAGATTCGAAAGCCCTGGAAGTGGCCGGTGGATCGAGGCGGAGATGGTGAACCTGTTCTGTGAGGTTGGAGACTTGGGTGGCCAGGGTCTCAACGGCATGTCGAGCAGCAGACAATTCCTGCTCGTGTCTGCCTAGCATCGCTCCCTGGATCTCGACGGCTGAGTGGAGAGGATCCGAAGTCGCTGGGTCCATTCTTGGTCGGATTCTTCTGTTACGGTGAGTGAATGAAGACCCAAAAGCGAACTAACTTAAACAGAGCTTCTTTAATAACCAAACTGTGGTAGGCTCAGATAGACCGGCAGATTCCGACAGGACAGGACAAGGTTACAGCAAACATGACGATAGTCTGGCTCAGGCATGAAACACAACAAACAAGAATCCGACAAGGACAGGAACAAAAACAGAGAGAGATATAGGGACCTAATCAGAGGGAAAAAAGGGAACAGGTGGGAAACGGGGTGAATGGGTAGTTAGGAGGAGACAAGGCACAGCTGGGGGAAAGAGGGGGAGAAAAGGTAACCTAACAACGACCAGCAGAGGGAGACAGGGTGAAGGGAAAGGACAGAAACACACAACATGACAATACATGACAGAAGACTTGTCATTGATTGAACACAACCACTCAAAATTGATTTAACCTGTTTCAAATGATGCGACACAACCAATATAAGCCAGTTCAGAGAGCAAACAGGTTGTTGAAGGTGGGAAGGAGAAAGTCTGAGAATGGATACTGTAGTACAGTGCATTGTAGGCTGTATACTGTACAATGGATGAATTGTTTGGCCCTGAACATTGTGCTTTCCATTTATTAACAGTACTGACTGCTCAATAGATTTTGACTGGTTGCAGGTTCATATCAACAAAGAACAAGAATTACAGTATCACAGAGACAAAGGACAAGTTTGTGAGATGCAGGGTACAGTACTGTAAAAATAGGGGTACAAGGAGGAGGAAGAACAAAAAACAAAATTGCAAAGAGCAAAGCAGAGTAGTAATTTCTTATACATTTTGAGCTACTATGATAGAACATGTTTTCGTTCATCAAAAGACAATGACGGAAAAATTTGAATATTTTTTTAGATTAAAAATGTACTTATCCCTGAAAATTGTATGTTTTGAGCAATGTGTTTTCTATTTTTCGGTGTATTGTTTACTGACTGCTTGAGAGTGTATATACTTTTGATCACTTTGTTTATGATTTGAGAGCCGTGTTTGATTTTGAACACAGGTAAAACTGTTTTGAGGCGAATGTTTCATTTTGCAAGAGGAGTCAGAGGTTATGTAAATAGTGCTTGAAGATGAGGTTTTGTGTTGAATGTTTTCAAGAAATGGAGCAAGGTTTCAGAAATTGTGTTTTAGTAATTGAGAAAAACTGTATCACTCACCCCAGATGCAGGGTAGGCCGTCCAGCCTAGCTCAGCAGTAGCCACCCGAGTGTCCATCAACGTTTCTACGAGAGAGAGAGAGAGAGAGAGAGAGAGAGAGAGAGAGAGAGAGGGGTGCGTGGAGGTAGGGAGAGAGGGAGAGAGAGAGAAAGAGAGAGAGAGAGAGAGAGAGAGAGAAAGAGGGAGAGGCTAGAGTCAGTTATACAAACATCACAGTGCAGGGCAGAGTAAGTTCTCATACATTCCCAGTCCTGTTCCATGGTTGAAGTTGAGCCATGAAGAAGCACTTTAATGAGTTTTACTGCGGAAAACCACCAGAGTTTGATCCAGAAAAGAACACTTGCTGACAGAAATGAAATGACCCTGCTAGATTCATCTTCCATTTCCACAAGAACAAATAGTTGCATTTCTCCATTTGAGTGGAATGTTGAGGGCCAGTGTCCAGCCCGTAGCTCCGGAACCATAGCTCTGGCACATAGTTCTGGGCCCATAGCTCCGGAACCATAGCTCTGGCACATAGTTCTGGGCCCATAGCTCCGGAACCATAGCTCTGGCACATAGTTCTGGGCCCATAGCTCCGGAACCATAGCTCTGGCACATAGTTCTGGGCCCATAGCTCCGGAACCATAGCTCTGGCCTATATCTCTGGCCCATAGCTCCGGAACCATAGCTCTGGCCTATATCTCCGGCCCATAGCTCCGGAACCATAGCTCTGGCCTATATCTCTGGCCCATAGCTCCGGAACCATAGCTCTGGCCTATATCTCCGGCCCATAGCCCCGGAACCATAGCTCTGGCCTATATCTTCGGCCCATAGCTCCGGAACCATAGCTCTGGCCTATATCTCCGGCCCATAGCTCTGGCCTATAGCTCCGGAACCATAGCTCTGGCCTATATCTCCGGTACATAACTCCGGAACCATAGCTCTGGCCTATATCTTCGGCCCATAGCTCCGGAACCATAGCTCTGGCCTATATATCCGGCCCATAGCTCTGGAACCATAGCTCCGGAACCATAGCTTTAGTCTATATCTCCAGCCCATAGCTCCGGCCCATAGCTCCGTAACCATAGTTCTGGCCTATATCTCCGGCCCATAGCTCCGGAACCATAGCTCTGGCCTATATCTCCGGCCCATAGCTCTGGAACCATACCTCCGGCCCATAGCTCTGGCACATAGTTCTGGGCCCATAGCTCCGGCCCATAGCTCTGGCCCATAGCTCCGGCCCATAGCTCCGGAACCATAGCTCCGGCCGGAGATATGTGTGTGTGTGTGTGTGTGTGTGCTGAGGGCCGAGCTTTGTGCCATTGTTTACCCAGAGAGATGTCCATCATCAGTGTAGAGGGCTTTCCACAGCCAGCCAGGCCATTTCCAAGTGTTTACTTTAGAAACACTATCAGAGCACTGACACCCTGATAGCCTGGCCAGAGACAATAGACTCAACAAACAAAACCATAGACACCAATTGGGTCTCAGGGACAACTCTTGACATGGCATTGATATCCAATCGGCTCACCTTAGTACTAAACAAATCAACAAATGAAAACCACCTTCAACAGCCGATTCAAAACGTTTGTCTACAAAGCAGCCTTCCTCAAGAGCTCCCAAAATAACATGTGGTTTATAAGATACAGACTGAGAGGCTTCAAATGCAGAGCAGACATGCTCATCCACACACCTTGAGAGGTGAATAATTATCTCCATTTCACTTCTCTTCCTCTTTTCTTTTGCCTCTCTCAGAGAATGGCGGGCACCCCCCCTTCTCTCTCCCTAACCCTCCCTGACACCCCACAGACAAATAGACCTGGCACCAGTCCCGAGCCATTTGTCAGCCTGTGTTGATTCATATCGGCAGCTCTGGCATACCGTCGGCGTTGCTGAAAGCTAATATTGTTCCAGGTAAGTGAGGACGAGAAACTACGGCCTCAGATTTACTGCTTTTCTATGGGCCAGCCCCCCCCCCCCCCCCCCCTCCTCCCCTGAAGAGCTACAGATTGATGAGCACTGTGACCAGACAGCCTCTTCAGCTGGGTAATGATAGATTCATATGATATAATATAACAAATAGTTTATACTCTGCCAGCAGACGGTTCGTCTTGTTGGAAGTCAGCCAGAGATTATTTCACCTTGGTATATCTTGTGCCAACTGCCAAGGCGTGTCTAGATGAGGATATGTCCGGAAGGCGTGTCTAGGGGTGTCTAGATAGATACAAGAAGGGTGAGGATATGCCAGGAAGGCGTGTCTAGGTGAGGATATGTTCGGAAGGCGTGTCTAGGTGTGTCTAGATAGATACAAGAAGGGTGAGGATATGCCAGGAAGGCGTGTCTAGGTGAGGATATGTCCGGAAGGCGTGTCTAGGGGTGTCTAGATAGATACAAGAAGGGTGAGGATATGCCAGGAAGGCGTGTCTAGGGGTGTCTAGATAGATACAAGAAGGGTGAGGATATGCCAGGAAGGCGTGTCTAGGTGAGGATATGTCCGGAAGGCGTGTCTAGGTGTGTCTAGATAGATACAAGAAGGGTGAGGATATGCCAGGAAGGCGTGTCTAGGTGAGGATATGTCCGGAAGGCGTGTCTAGGTGAGGATATGCCAGGAAGGCGTGTCTAGGTGAGGATATGTCCGGAAGGCGTGTCTAGGTGTGTCTAGATAGATACAAGAAGGGTGAGGATATGCCAGGAAGGCGTGTCTAGGTGAGGATATGCCAGGAAGGCGTGTCTAGGTGAGGATATGCCAGGAAGGCGTGTCTAGGTGTGTCTAGATAGATACAAGAAGGGTGAGGATATGCCAGGAAGGCGTGTCTAGGTGAGGATATGCCAGGAAGGCGTGTCTAGGTGTGTCTAGATAGATACAAGAAGGGTGAGGATATGCCAGGAAGGCGTGTCTAGATGAGGATATGTCCGGAAGGCGTGTCTAGGTGTGTCTAGATAGATACAAGAAGGGTGAGGATATGCCAGGAAGGCGTGTCTAGGTGAGGATATGCCAGGAAGGCGTGTCTAGGTGTGTCTAGATAGATACAAGAAGGGTGAGGATATGCCAGGAAGGCGTGTCTAGGTGAGGATATGCCAGGAAGGCGTGTCTAGATGAGGATATGCCAGGAAGGCGTGTCTAGGTGTGTCTAGATAGATACAAGAAGGGTGAGGATATGCCAGGAAGGCGTGTCTAGATGAGGATATGTCCGGAAGGCGTGTCTAGGTGAGGATATGCCAGGAAGGCGTGTCTAGGTGAGGATATGCCAGGAAGGCGTGTCTAGGCTTAATGTGGAATAAGATGCCACACATACACGGACACACATGGATCAGACTTATTGTACTGACCACAACTAACCTTATACGATTCTTTATTCTAAACCATATGGTATTACTTGTCTCTTAACTACTGCTGAGGAAAAAGGGTGAAAATAGCATAGGTGATTGATGGGTGAACAGAAGACGGTAGAGTGTGATTTCAGTGTCAATCTCCTCTTCCTGACAGAAACTGTCCAGAGACCACACCAATTAGTCCTGCTGGATATTCAGCTAAAGGCTTCTGCTGTGCTACTGTAGTCACACACACACACACACACACACACACACACACACACACACACACATATATATACACATACCTGCAAACGGGCAGACAGACACACACGCATACAACGAGACCAATCTCCCATGTTCTTTAGCACTGACAGCCTTGTTCACATTGGGTTTCTATCAGGCAATTTCAATTTTGTCTGTCACTGCTGTCTGCCTGTCTGTGTGTCTATCTGTCTGTGTCTGTCTGTCTCTCTGCCTGTCTGTCTGTCGGACTCTCTGCCCGTCTTTCTGTCTGCCCGTCAGTCTGTCTGTCGGTCTGCCCATCTGTCTGATTAGACTGTGATGGAGTTCTAAGCACAAGCCACTAGGCTCTGTCATGGGGCCTGCATTCATAGGCTAACTCAGGGGAAATGACTGAGGCTTTAGTCAAACCCCAGAGGGAGTGGACCAGCTATTTCTCCTGTCCTATTGAAGAGGTTAAAGGGTGGGGTTAGGAGAGGAGGGGGGTAGTGAGGCAGAGGAAGGAGTGAGGAAGGGGTGTGGTAGGAGGCAGAGGAGACTGATGAGGGTTGGAAACGGAGGGAGGTAGGGCAGAGGGTGAAGTTGAAAACCCAAGGGGGACCATTCGTGTCATGTGGCTAGCCCCCATTAGCAGAGTGTCAGTGCGACAGATGAGTGAATGAGGGACACTAAGTGGACATTAGGACATTAGGAGAGAGGCTAGACGGAGGTCCCATGGGATGAGGAGAGAGCTTCGCCCCTCCCTATGCCACAGCTCAGGCACCTGTCCATCTCTCTGTGGTTTGACAATGTGAAATAATAATGGAGAATGGTGAATATTGAGTGGAAATGTAGCATGAAAGGTGCTAGAATGCACACTTGCCTGCTTACCATCCCAATGTGGTGAGGCCTAAGTCTAATAATCTTTGGCATCCCAGACTCCACTCATTTTCCTTACCTTCAAGACCCATTACATAATACAGCATGAAGTGAGGGGAATGATTCATATTGAGACAACATCATATTTTAAGTCACATATTGACATATATTTAATCTTTATAAGTCATATTGATTTCGTTGTGCCTTTACTGAGCTGTTAGGATATCCTGAGCTACCTCCCCAATCCATGCCACTGCCAGCTGTCCCTGGCCCAGGTCGTTTCACGCTGGGCTAATTGTTTCACACTTAAAGCTAGAAAAGCCCCATAAAAGATTGTCCCCTTTTCTTCCGGCCGGCTCCCCCCAAATCACCTCTCAATTAGACCTGACCACATCCAACCACGCCTCCCTACTCTTCATTTATCCCGTTGCACCCAACTTGTTCTTGTTTGGAGGCTATTCCAGGAAGTGCTTCTATTTAGTTGACATTCTGTCATGTCAGCTTTTAGCTGTGCAGGGGGGAGTTCAATTGAAGAACAAAAACTGTTCGTAAGCAATTATGTCTGGAACCAACTGAAACAGCTACGTCCTAGTGTTTTGTGTTGTTCATAGTATATTGTATTTGTAAAGTATGTGAAGCCACATCAATCCCATAGAAAAACAATGACATGTTATAGGCCGAGGCAAAAAATCACTATAGCTAGAAGCCGTGAGGCCAGAAGGCCATATGGAATGGAACGGATCAGGGAGAGGATTCGTTATTGTAGAATGATCCAGGAATGGCTGGTCCTTTGTTCAAGGTGTGCATCATGCGTTACAGCCAGCCACACCAATTAAAGTGAATCAATTATTTTGCTGCAGTCCAGCCCAGTTCCCATCACTGCTCTGTATAAAAGGGACTGCTGGGGTGTTTGTGAGAAAGGGGTTTAATTGAATCTATCTGTCATTGGTGTAATTGTCAGGGTCAGTTTTATTGATCTGAGGAGTGCACCTATGACGTTTTCCAGGCTTTGAACCAACAGCTATTGTACTGTATGAACAAAGCAAAGTGCCTTCTCAGTCAATGCTGTTTTCTTTACTGAGTCTATGGACTATGCCTTTTCTCTCCAGGGCAATCCCTCATGTGATTGTCCATTCTGCAGCCACTGCTACAGTCACCCATCAGCAGCTATAGATCAGGTGACCACTAACCCCCAGCCATTAGGCCCCGGACCCCCGGCCCCAGATACAATAGCGCTCTCTGTCATACCGCAGCCTTCCACAAGCGGAAATGTGGCCTGGAATGAAAGGATCAATACCTAATGAGAGACAGAGGGAGGGAGAAAGAGAGGGAGAGAGAGAGAGAGAGAGAGAGAGAGGGAGCGAGAGAGAGAGAGAGAGAGAGAGAGAGAGAACGAGAGAAAGTAAGGGAGGAGAGGGACTGCGACTGCATTAAACATTGATGGGGCCTCTGCGTCTGAGATCGATACCTCCAGCCCTCTTCACACAATTACACGTCAGTACGCGAACCCATAATACATCACAGTGGACACGCATAATTACATGTTGTCCAAGGGAGCTGCAGGATCCCATTTATACACAGAGAGGTAGGCTACAGGGAAAGTCAATATAAGAAACAGAAGTTGACAGGATACACAACAAAGGGGACTGGGTTGTTCAATGTTCAGATACATGATGAGGAGTGTTGTCTGGTTAATTGTAACCAGTATAGGACACACTGAGGGGCCGCCAGTGTCATTCTGTCCCTTTGTGGCCATGCCTGAATGTTAGGTGATGTGCGCAGATGGGGTCGATATGACATGTGGTGAGGGCGGCTCTTGGTAGATCACTCTTACTCGGTCAATACGGCTTCCAATTCTCTGAGCCTGATCAAGATATACATATGTTCCAGAGAGAAAGAGGGAGTGGGGAGGAGGATAGACAAACAGAGGAAGAGAGAGGAGGGAGAACTTTTAAACAAGTTAAATAAAGATGAAGCCTTGTTGGCATGCCACTGAGCCTGGCATTTTAAATAGGGTTTGAAAACAAATTGAGGAGGAAAAGAGGCAAAACGTCAGTACAGAGACCAAGTGGAGTCGCAATTCAATGGCTCACACACCAGACGTATGTGTGTTTCACTGGTCACCCCCAAAGCCAATTCCTCCTTTGGCCGCCTTTCCTTACAGTTCTCTGCTGCCAATGACTGGAATGAATTGCAAAAATCACTGAAGCTGGAGACCCATATCTCCCTCACTAACTTGAAGCTCCAGCTGTCAGAGCAGCTCACAGATCACTGCACCTGTACATAGCCCATCTGTAAATAGCCCATCCAACTACTTCATCCCATACTGTAATTAAATGTTTTGCTCCTTTGCACATTCATCTTCTGCACATCTATCACTCCAGTGTTTAATTGCTGAATTGTAATTATTTCGCCACTACGGCCTATTTATTGCCTTACCTCCCTTATCTTACCTCATTTGCACACACTGTATATAGACTTTCTCTTTATTGTGTTATTGACTGTATGTTTGTTTATTCCATGTGTAACTCTGTGTTGTTGTTTCCCCTTTATTTAACCCACCTGGTTAAATAAAGGGGAAATGGAAAAATGAAAAATGTGGCAGGGTCTACAGACAATCACAGACTACAAAGTGAAACCAGCCACGTCGCGAACACCAACATCTTGCTTCACCAGCTTTGAGGAAAACACAGTGCCACCGACGTGCCCCGCTACCAAGAACTGTGGGCTCTCCTTCTTCGTGGCCGACGTGAGTAAGACATTTAAACGCGTTAACCCTCGCAAGGCTGCCGGCCCAGATGGCCTCCCTAGCCGCGTCCTCAGAGCATGCGCAGACCAGCTGGCTGGAGTGTTTACGGACATATTCAAACTCTCCTTATCTCGGTCTGCTGTCCCCACTTGCTTCAAGGTGTCCACCATTATTCCTGTACCCAAGAATGCAAAGGTAACTGAACTAAATGACTATCGCCCCGTAGCACTCACGTCTGTCATCATTAAGTGTTTTAAGAGGCTAGTTAAGGATCATATCACCTCTCCCTTACCTGACACTCTAGACCCACTTCAATTTACGTCCCATTATGATTCTTTTCATTTTATGTAACCTTAAACCAGGTAAAACCCATTGAGGTTAAAAAGCTCTTTTGCGAGGCGACCTGGAAAGAAGGCAAAACAGGGAAATAGCAGCATGTCCATAAAACATTATAGAAAACACAGAATACACACAAAATACAACGTGTCACAAGTTAAAGGTACAATTAAAGATTAGAAACAATTGCAATTGTCACAAACAGTGTTGTCGATCAGAGTCTTTAAAACAGGCAAAGACACTAAATCCCCTAACTTTTAAAACCTTCTGAAGCATGTTCCAAGTTGAAGAGGTATTATAGGAAAAATATTTTTACCCCCATGTCAGATCTAGCCTTAGGAACAGACAAGGACAGTAGCAACTGTGAACAAAGACTATATTGAGTGACTGATCTGTTCAGTAAGGAACAGAGATACAAAGGGAGTTGTCCCATCAATGCTTTGTACACTAAAGTGTCCCCGTGCTTTAGCCTCCTGGTGGAGAGACAGGTTCATTGCACCACAGCATACAGATCAGTGATGGGTCAGTGATCTAGCGTTGGTAATACATCTTAAAGCACCATGATACACTGTGTCTAGAGTTTAAGGTACTTGCTGAGGCCTGCATAAGGACAATATCACCATAATCCAGCACTGATTAAAATGTGCTTTGAACAAGATATTTTCTGACTAACATTGAAAAGCAAGATTTGTTCTTGAAATAGAAACCCAATTTCAACTTCAGTTTCTTGGTCAAGTTATCAATGTGCTGTTTAAAATTCAACTTTTCATCTAACCAAATCCCAAGATACATATAGGAGGTGACCCTATCAATTTGCTGGCCTGTTGTAGTTCAAATCTGCAGGTGATTCCATCTGTTAACTTTCAGGAAAGAGAAAACCATAAACTGTTTTCCTTTCATTAAGCTGGTGATTCTGTGATCCACCTCTGCGCACATGACACCATTCTGTATACTGCTGGCCCTTCTTTGGACACTGTGTTAACTAACCTCCAGACGAGCTTCAATGCCATACAACTCTCCTTCCGTGGCCATCAACTGCTCTTAAATGCAAGTAAAACTAAATGCATGCTATTCAACCGATCATTGCCCGCACCTGCCCGCCCGTCCAGCATCACTACTCTGGACGACTCTGACTTAGAATACGTGGACAACCACAAATACCTGGGTGTCTGGTTAGACTGTAAACTCTCCTTCCAGACTCACATTAAGCATCTCCAATCTAAAATGAAATCTAGAATCGGTTTCCTATTTCGCAACAAAGCATCCTTCACTCATGCTACCAAACATACCCTCGTAAAACTGACCAACCTACCGTTCCTCGATTTCGGCGATGTCATTTACAATATAGCCTCCATCACTCTACTCAACAAACTGGATGCAATCTATCACAGTTCCATCCATTTTGTCACTAAAGCCCCATATACTACCCACCACTGTGACCTGTATGCTCTCGTTGGCTGGCCCTCGCTTCATACTCGTCGCCTAACCCACTGGCTCCAGGTCATCTACAAGTCTTTGCTAAGTAAAGCACCGCCTTATCTCAGCTCACTGGTCACCATAGCAACACCCACCCATAGCACGCGCTCCAGCAGGTATATTTCACTGGTCACCCCCAAAGCCAATTCCTCCTTTGACCGCCTTTCCTTACAGTTCTCTGCTACCAATGACTGGAACGAATTGCAAAAATCACTGAAGCTGGATACCCATATTTCCCTCACTAACTTTAAGCACCAGCTGTCAGAGCAACTCACAGATAACTGCACCTGTACATAGCCCACCTGTAAATAGCCCATCCAACTACCTCATCCCCATACTGTATTAATTTATTTACCTTGCTCCCTTTGCACCCCAGTATCTCTACTTGCATATTAATCTTTTGTACATCTATCACTCCAGTGTCTAATTGCTATATTGTAATTGCTTCGCCACCATGGTCAACCAGCCTACCTGGTTAAATAAAGTTTAAATAAAAAATTATAATAATAAAAGCACAAGTTTCAATTGGAAAAGCTGCCTTTGAATAACATCAAAGGCCAACTGTAAGTCCTGAAAAGCGCTAGAATAAATAATTGTGTCATCAGCAAACAGATGGAGATTTGCAGAGTCAACAGTCTTCCCTATACCATTTATATACAGTGTAAAAAGGGTCAGACCTAAAATTGAGCCCTAGGGAACTCCTTTTGTAAGCGTTGTAAACTCAGATTTCATGACCTCCTGAGCTACTCACTGTGTTCTGTCAGAAAGGTAGTTTTGTAACCAATCCAATGCATTAACACTTAAACCAACCTTTTTTAGTGTATTCAACAGCAGGGCATGGTCAACAGTGTCAACAGTGTCGAAGGCCTTCGATAAGTCAATAAAAAATGAAGCGCATTAGATCCACAGAAGATGCAACCGCCATCACACAGCACACTGCTCTATCCCATCTGGACAAGAGGAATACCTACAGTTGAAGTGGGAAGTTTACATAAACTTAGATTGGAGTCATTAAAACTCGTTTTTCAACCACTCCACAAATATCTTGTTAACAAACTATAGTTTTGGCAAGTCGGAGAGGACAATTACTTTGTGCATGACACAAGTATTTTTTCCAACAATTGTTTACAGACAGATTATTTCACTTATAATTCACTGTATCACAATTCCATTGGGTCAGAAGTTTACATACACTAAGTTGACCGTGCCTTTAAACAGCTTGGAAAATTCCATAAGATCATGTCATGGCTTTAGAAGCTTCTGATATGCTAATTGACATAATTTGAGTCAATTGGAGGTGTACCTGTGGATATATTTCAAGGCCTACCTTCAAACTCAGTGCCTCTTTGCTTGACATCATGGGAAAATCAGAAGAAATCAGCCATGACCTCAGAAAAATAATTGTAGACCACCACACGTCTGGTTCATCCTTGGGAGCAATTTGTAAACATCTGAAGGTACCACGTTCATCTGTACAAACAATAGTACACAAGTATAAACACCATGGGACCACGCAGCCATCATACCGCTCAGGAAGGAGACGCATTCTGTCTCCTAGAGATGAACGTACTTTGGTGCGAAAAGTGCAAATCAATCCCAGAACAACAGCAAAGGACCTTGTTAAGATGCTGAAGGAAACAGGTACAAAAGTATCTATATCCACAGTAAAACGAGTCCTATATCGACATAACCTGAAAGGCTGCTCAGCAAGGAAGAAGCCACTGCTCCAAAATCGCCATAAAAAAGACAGACTACGGTTTGCAACTGCACATGGGGACAAAGATCATACTTTTTGGAGAAATGTCCTCTTGTCTGATGAAACAAAAATATAACTGTTTGGCCATAATGACCACGGGGGTGGCAGCATCATCTTGTGGGGGTGCTTTGCTGCAGGAGGGACTGGGGCACTTCACAAAATAGATGGCATCATGAGGTAGGAAAATTATGTGGAAATATTGAAGCAACATCTCAAGACCAAGTTAAGGCTTGGTCAGAAATTAGTCTTCCAAATGGACAATGACCCAAAGCATACTTCCAAAGTTGTGGCAAAATGGCTTAAGGACAACAAAGTCAAGGTATTGGAGTGGCCATCACAAAGCCCTGACCTCAATCATATAGAACATTTGTGGGCAGAACTGAAAAGGCGTGTGCGAGCAAGGACTTATTGTGGGAAGGTTGTGGAAGGCTACGCAAAACATTTGACCCAAGTTAAACAACCTAAAGGCAATGCTACCAAATACTAATTGAGAGTATGTAAACTAATGCCCTTTCAGTATAAGAGCTGTTTGAAAAGACACCTGAAATGTCAACCTGTTTTGGTGGGACAGAGTTTTGGCCTTCCTTGGTGACATCACCATCCGGTAAATGAGTTAATAGACCAATAAGAAAGAGAATTCCATACCTCTCTGCCAATAACAGCTCGTTTTCAGTTTTCCTTCCCCACTCAAACCACTCCCAGGCAATCATAGCAACATTCTTGCTTGAGAAATTGCTCTTTGCTAAGAAGCTATTTTTGTTTCTTTTTGACAATTTTAATTGAAAACCATCAGAGTAAGGTACATAATTGTTACCCAGAAATGATTTAATATTGAGATAAAATGGATACATTGGACCTTTAATCAAATGTCAACACTGGAGATTGGAATAAAAAGAGACACATTTTACAGAGGGAATATGTTTCTGAACAAATGGAGCAGGAGGCCCCTTGTCAATATATTTGCTGTTGGGCTGCCCAAGGGGAAGCCATTCACTAACACACAGCACTCTGGGAAATTAAAATCATAGAATGTGATTGGTCAAAATTTGTTAGCGCTTAATCCGGGCTCATGCGGGCGCTTATGAGATTTCAAACCAGGATCAGTTGAGCCGCGTCCCAGTGGCTAAGCGTGAACGCTTTAAGCTGATTTGGGATCAGTGATTGAGTTTATGGGGGTATAGTGGTGGAAGATGGGGAGATTGTGCTGGAATACGGCTTCTGCACAAAGAAAACAGAGGCAGCAATAACAACGCGAGTCACCACAGTAGGTCAACAGATGGAGGAAATGTACTTAGTGAAGTAAAGTCCAATTAGATTTTACACCTCGCTAAATATCTCTCTGTCTATTACTTTATTTTAAGGTCTACCATACCTATTTTGACCAACCTTACCTAGCAACTTCAGTTGGGAGTATGTATATTTCAGATTTTCATTCATTTCATTTCTCAATAGATAGCCATGACAGCGTGGTTAATCTGTGTAAATTGAAATCTGATCAGAAAATAATCTTGAGACGTTAGCTGGCATAGGCAATGAACGGATACGCGCCTCGCACCACTGATCTAGGAGACACAGCTAAATGAATGGGTTCACACACACGCACACACACACTCACACATGCAAACACACGGAACACCCTGTACAGGGAGACCCAGTCACACCTCGTCGTGTCAGTGAAAATGAACTTTTCCGTGTAAAGGAGAGACTGACTCACCATGGCAGGGAGAGAGGGAAGGAGGGGGGAATACGAACGGGGGGGACAATATCACACCATGGAGAGCGAGGGAAATCTTGGGGGTGTGAAAGAGAGGTAAGAGTGGAAAGGGAGAGAAATGTAGCAGGAGTGGAGCAGGGGAAGAGAGGAGAGGAGCAGGGGAAGAGAGGAGTGTAGCAGGGGAAGAGAGGAGAGGAGCAGGGGAAGAGAGGAGAGGAGCAGGGGAAGAGAGGAGAGGAGCAGGGGAAGAGAGGAGAAGAGCAGGGGAAGAGAGGAGAGGAGCAGGTGAAGAAAGGAGAGGAGCAGGGGAAGAGAGGAGAGGAGCAGGGGAAGAGAGGAGAGGAGCAGGGGAAGAGAGGAGCAGGTGAAGAGAGGAGAGGAGCAGGTGAAGAGAGGAGAGGAGCAGGGGAAGAGAGGAGAGGTGCAGGTGAAGAGAGGAGAGGAGCAGGGGAAGAGAGGAGAGGAGCAGGGGAAAAGAGGAGAGGAGCAGGGGAAGAGAGGAGAGGAGCAGGGGAAGAGAGGAGAGGAGCAGGGGAAGACAGGAGAGGAGAGGAGCAGGGGAAGACAGGAGAGGAGAGGGGCAGGGGAAGAGAGGAGAGGAGAGGAGCAGGGGAAGAGAGGAGAGGAGAGGAGCAGGGGAAGAGAGGAGAGGAGCAGGTGAAGAAAGGAGAGGAGCAGGTGAAGAGAGGAGATGAGCAGGGGAAGAGAGGAGAGGAGCAGGGGAGGAGAGGAGAGGAGCAGGTGAAGAGAGGAGAGGAGCAGGGGAAGAGAGGAGAGGAGAGGAGCAGGGGAAGAGAGGAGAGGAGCAGGGGAAGAGAGGAGTGGAGAGGAGCAGGGGAAGAGAGGAGAGAAGCAGGTGAAGAGAGGAGAGGAGCAGGGGAAGAGAGGAGAGGAGCAGGTGAAGAGAGGAGAGGAGCAGGTGAAGAGAGGAGAGGAGCAGGGGAAGAGAGGAGAGGAGCAGGGGAGGAGAGGAGAGGAGCAGGTGAAGAGAGGAGAGGAGCAGGGGAAGAGAGGAGAGGAGCAGGGGAAGAGAGGAGTGGAGAGGAGCAGGGGAAGAGAGGAGAGAAGCAGGTGAAGAGAGGAGAGGAGCAGGGGAAGAGAGGAGAGGAGCAGGTGAAGAGAGGAGAGGAGCAGGGGAAGAGAGGAGAGGAGCAGGGGAAGAGAGGAGTGGAGAGGAGCAGGGGAGGAGAGGAGAGGAGCAGGTGAAGAGAGGAGAGGAGCAGGGGAAGAGAGGAGAGGAGCAGGGGAAGAGAGGAGAGGAGCAGGGGAAGAGAGGAGAGGAGCAGGGGAAGAGAGGAGCAGGTGAAGAGAGGAGAGGAGCAGGTGAAGAGAGGAGAGGAGCAGGGGAAGAGAGGAGAGGTGAAGAGAGGAGAGGAGCAGGGGAAGAGAGGAGAGGAGCAGGTGAAGAGATGAGAGGAGCAGGGGAAGAGAGGAGTGGAGAGGAGCAGGTTAAGAGAGGAGAGAAGCAGGTGAAGAGAAGAGAGGAGCAGGGGAAGAGAGGAGAAGAGCAAGGGAAGAGAGGAGAGGAGCATGTGAAGAAAGGAGAGGAGCAGGGGAAGAGAGGAGAGGAGCAGGGGAAGAGAGGAGAGGAGCAGGGGAAGAGAGGAGCAGGTGAAGAGAGGAGAGGAGCAGGTGAAGAGAGGAGAGGAGCAGGGGAAGAGAGGAGAGGTGCAGGTGAAGAGAGGAGAGGAGCAAGGGAAGAGAGGAGAGGAGCAGGGGGAGACAGGAGAGGAGAGGAGCAGGGGAAGAGAGGAGAGGGGCAGGGGAAGAGAGGAGAGGAGCAGGGGAAGAGAGGAGAGGATAGGAGCAGGGGAAGAGAGGAGAGGAGCAGGTGAAGAAAGGAGAGGAGCAGGTGAAGAGAGGAGAGGAGCAGGGGGAGAGAGGAGAGGAGCAGGGGAGGAGAGGAGAGGAGCAGGTGAAGAGAGGAGAGGAGCAGGGGAAGAGAGGAGAGGAGCAGGGGAAGAGAGGAGTGGAGAGGAGCAGGGGAAGAGAGGAGAGAAGCAGGTGAAGAGAGGAGAGGAGCAGGGGAAGAGAGGAGAGGAGCAGGTGAAGAGAGGAGAGGAGCAGGTGAAGAGAGGAGAGGAGCAGGGGAAGAGAGGAGAGGAGCAGGGGAGGAGAGGAGAGGAGCAGGGGAAGAGAGGAGAGGAGCAGGGGAAGAGAGGAGAGGAGCAGGGGAAGAGAGGAGTGGAGAGGAGCAGGGGAAGAGAGGAGAGAAGCAGGTGAAGAGAGGAGAAGAGCAGGGGAAGAGAGGAGAGGAGCAGGTGAAGAGAGGAGAGGAGCAGGTGAAGAGAGGAGAGGAGCAGGGGAGGAGAGGAGAGGAGCAGGGGAGGAGAGGAGAGGAGCAGGTGAAGAGAGGAGAGGAGCAGGGGAAGAGAGGAGAGGAGCAGGGGAAGAGAGGAGAGGAGCAGGGGAAGAGAGGAGCAGGTGAAGAGAGGAGAGGAGCAGGTGAAGAGAGGAGAGGAGCAGGGGAAGAGAGGAGAGGTGCAGGTGAAGAGAGGAGAGGAGCAGGGGAAGAGAGGAGAGGAGCAGGTGAAGAGAGGAGAGGAGCAGGGGAAGAGAGGAGAGGAGCAGGGGAAGAGAGGAGTGGAGAGGAGCAGGTTAAGAGAGGAGAGAAGCAGGTGAAGAGAGGAGAGGAGCAGGGGAAGAGAGGAGAGGAGCAGGGTAAGAGAGGAGAGGAGCAGGTGAAGAGAGGAGAGGAGCAGGGGAAGAGAGGAGAGGAGCAGGGGAAGAGAGGAGAGGAGCATGGGTTGGGAGACTACTTGAGACTGTACAGTTGGGAGACTAGTTGAGACTGTACGGTTGGAAGACTAGCTGAGACTGTACGGTTGGGAGACTAGTTGAGACTGTACGTTTGGGAGACTAGTTGAGACTGTACAGTTGGGAGACTAGTTGAGACTGTACGGTTGGAAGACTAGCTGAGACTGTACGGTTGGGCGACTAGTTGAGACTGTACGGTTGGGAGACTAGCTGAGAC
>NC_143049.1:26862500-26877500 GCF_057628025.1 Oncorhynchus mykiss
AGCACCTACTACCATGCCCTGTTGGAAAAATGCTATAACGTATGTGTAGATTGGGAGGATTGTGCGTCAGAGAACAGAATGAAGAAGAGAAATTCAAATCATAATGGAATCCAAGGCTTCATTTTCCTGTTGTGATACAGCCTGGAATCAAACCAGGGTCTGAAGTGACACCTCTAGCACTGAGATGAAATGCCTTAGACCGCTGCGCCACTCGGGACCCCAAATCATTCAAATCATATGGTTTGGTTTCAATACTTCAATATCAAATGGTAGGTCCAGGTGATCATAAAAATAGGTGTTGGTTGAATTGTGATTTGAATGAACAGTTGTTGAGCTATGTTAAGCGGACCATTTGGAAATTGCACAACAAAAACCAAAACAATCCACACCATCAATATTCCATTAATTCCATTTCACCTATTAGACATGAACCATACGTTCCTGAAGGGATCGTGTTGCTACGCTGCTACACCTGCCAACAATGACTTTTGAAAATGTTGCCAGTTTCCAACATGTAGAGAAGAAGCATGACTCTGACAATCTACTCAAACGTCATGTTGATTTTGGTCTCAAGATAATTGAACTATAGAGGTTAACCTCAGGTTGCCCCTCTCGTTACTGCAACCACACAGCAGTTTCTGCTCAAACTGACACACACACATACACATACACACACACACACACACACACACACACACACACACACACACACACACACACACACACACAAATACATGGACAAACGCACACACAAACAGGGCTAGCTAATCCTAAAGCACATTGTGTAAAGCTGTAGGGCTGTAAGGGGCAGTGAGCCGTGCTTGATGGGATGTCCTGGGTGAGTTACAGTGTTACGACCAGAGCAGGAAAGCAGGAAATAGTTCTAAGTAAACACACTGATGCCATCTCAATTATCTCTTCTCTCACCGCAGGCCTGTCTGGCCTCTGATTGAAACAATGAGGATCATCATTAGTAATGTGTGTGTGTGTGTGTGTGTGTGCCCGTTTGTTTGTGTGTGCCTGTTTGTGTGTGTGCGTCTATGTGAGTATGAAGTATATGAGCGAGAAAGACAAAGTCAAAGGGAGGGGACAGTGTGTTATAGGAGTGTGCATGTCTCAGATGACCCTGTGATCTGCTTGGCTGCGTTTCATAGTGACACTGAGGGTAAGAGGGTTAAGAGATAGATGCATCTAACTGCAGTTCCCTGTCACAGTCACACTGATGTACTGATTAGTATCACATGGCATGGTTGGCCTGTGGGCATGGTTCTGCCTCTGAACAGGCAGTTAACCCACTGTTCCTAGGCCGCCATTGAAAATAAGAATTTGTTCTTAACTGACTGGCCTAGATAAATAAAGGTAAAATATCAAATAAAAAATCAAATCAAATCAAATCAAAAAATAGTCCTGAGTCCTGTTCATCGACTACAGCTCAGCATTTAACACCATAGTACTCGTCACCAAGCTCGAGACCCTGGGTCTCGACCCCGCCCTGTGCAACTTGGTACTGGACTTCCTGATGGGCCGCCCCCAGGTGGTGAGGGTAGGTAACAACATCTCCACCCCGCTGATCCTAAACACTGGGGCCCCCAAGGGTGCGTTCTGAGCCATCTCCTGTACTCCCTGTTCACCCACGACTGCGTGGCCATGCACGCCTCCAACTCAATCATCAAGTTTGCGGACGACACTACAGTGGTAGGCTTGATTACCAACAACGACGAGACGGCCTACAGGGAGGAGGTGAGGGCCCTCGGAGTGTGGTGTCAGGAAAATAACCTCACACTCAACATCAACAAAACAAAGGAGATGATTGTGGACTTCAGGAAACAGCAGAGGGAACACCCCCCTATCCACATCGATGGAACAGTAGTGGAGAGGGTAGCAAGTTTTAAGTTCCTCGATGTACAATTCACGGACAAACTGAAATGGTCCACCCACACAGACAGCATCGTGAAGAAGGCGCAGCAGCGCCTCTTCAACGTCAGGAGGCTGAAGAAATTCAGCTTGTCACCAAAAGCACTCACAAACTTGTACAGATGCACAATCAAGAGCATCCTGTGGGGCTGTATCACCGCCTGGTACGGCAACTGCTCCGCCCACAATCGTAAGGCACTTCAGAGGGTAGTGAGGTCTGTACAACGCATCACCGGGGCAAACTACCTGCCCTCCAGGACACCTACACCACCCGATGTCACAGGAAAGCCATAAAGATCATCAAGGACAGGTGTATCAAAGCTGGGACCGAGAGACTGAAAAACAGCTTCTATCTCAAGGCCATCAGACTGTTAAACAGCCACCACTAACATTGAGTGGCTGCTGCCAACACACTGACTCAACTCCAGCCACTTTAATAATTAAAATTGATGGAAATTGAGGTAAAAATTTATCACTAGCCACTTTAAACAATGCTACTCAATATAATGTTTACATACCCTACATCTCATATGTATATGTATATACTGTACTCTCTCATCTACTGCATCTTTATGTAATACATGTATCACTAGCCACTTTAAACTATGCCACTTTGTTTACATACCCTACATTACTCATCTCATATGCATTTACTGTACTCGATACCATCTACTGCATCTTGCCTATGCCGTTCTGTACCATCACTCATTCAAATATATATTCTTTATCCCTTTACACTTGTGTGTATAAGGTAGTCGTTTTGGAATTGTTAGGTTAGATTACTCGTTGGTTATTACTGCATTGTCGGAACTAGAAGCACAAGCATTTCGCTACACTCGCATTAACATCTGCTAACCATGAGTATGTGACAAATCAATTTGATTTGATAATAGGGGGGAGAGAGAGAGAGAGAGAGAGAGAGAGAGAGAGAGATGGAAAGAAGTAGAGAGAGATGATCTTTCACTTGAGTTAATGTTATAAGCACTCTTACTCTCTCTCTCTCTCCCCACCTTTCTCCATCTATCTGTCGCTCTCTCTCCATCTCTCTCCCTCTCTCTCTCTCCATCTTTCTCCATCTCTCTGTCGCTCTCTCAATCTCTCTCTCTCTCTCTTTCAAACACACAACAACAACAACAACAGTGTTTTTACTCCCAGAAGAAAGCTACTGGTCCAGACTGATACCAAACTGAACTACAGACTTCCCAGCTGCTCATCCTGCCACCTCCATTGGCAGAGCTTCTGAGTGTGGCTTATAACTTTGGGTGGTAGAGAGGGGGGGTCTGGAGTAAAAGAGGTGAAGGAGAAAGAACAGAGGGAGAGATAAGGAGAGAGAGAGTAATTTAAAGAGGATAGAGAGCAGAAACTAATAAAGAAAACTGATCCACAGACAGATTACAAGAACTCACAAAAACATTATCACTACTGTCACCGTTGGTTCTTCTCAAGAATTACAGAAGGCAACCAATGTATCACCAAGCGTAATGAAACAGCCTCCTCTGTACTGTATTCAATCTCATTAAACCTTGTTGTTAACCATGTTTCGATGCACCACAAAATTGACTTGAGCCTCTTTTTATAATTTTCTTACCAGCTGAGAACAGGGCCTTGAGTGTCTAGGCTGTTGGGCCCTCGCTCTCCTTCCATTTCTGCTCAGGCAGTAAATGGACAACCTCTAATAACCTTGAACGTCAGCGGAGACTGAATTTCAATAAGAGTGGAATTATCTCCATGGCTCGTGGGGCCTAGGACGCGCTAAGCCCAAATTGTGTGTGCGGCTTAGACAATGTAACAGTCATATGTAGGTGTGAGTGAGTCAACCGGTAGAACGGGACGTTTTCACACACAGTCACAATGGTCTCAGTGGAATATTTTGTTGAAGAAGCGGGTGAGTTGAGATGTAGTGTTGTAGTGTGTGTGTGTGTGTGGGGGAGAGAGAGCACTTAAAGTGTGATATAGGTAATTGCTGTAGGCCTGTGTGGTTTATTCTCAGACCTAACGCTTTGTGTACCAGTGGGATTATGTGGCTAAAACAGTGTGAATGAGAGAGAGACCACAGTTAGGACAATACACCCTGGAACCCTAACCATGACAGGAGTGTGTGTGTGTGTGTGTGTGTGTGTGTGTGTGTGTGTGTGTGTGTGTGTGTGTGTGTGTGTGTGCGTGCGTGCGTGTGTGCGTGTGTGTGTGTGTGTGTGTGTGTGTGTGCGTGTGTGCGTGTGTGTATGTCATACTACCTCAGGGACCTTGTTAGCTCCAGTACACCATCCCAACCCTCTTCAAGCCACACACACACATACACACATACTGGTAAGGATGCACACAGACACACACATACTGGTAAGGATGCACACACAGATTCAAACACACACACACACACACACACACGTACAGAAACACATACACATGCACAAGCACACACAAACTCAGGGGTACTGTTGACATCACCCCAAGAGACCTCTCTCCTAACCATAGCACACATGTATGTCTTACAGGGTCCCAGTCCAGTCCCAGTGGACTGCAGCAACCAGAGACCCATCTGTAACCTCACAGAAACATACCAGGACATGCTGTCCTACAAACAGGTAGAGGAGAGGAAGGGGGAGGTAGAGGGGGGCAGGTAGAGAGAGAGGGGGAGGTGGAGAGAGAGGGGGAGGTGGAGAGAGAGGTAGAGGAGAGGGAGGGGGAGGTGGAGAGAGAGGGGGAGGTGGAGAGAGAGGTAGAGGAGAGGGAGGGGGAGGTAGAGGGGGGCAGGTAAAGAGAGAGGGGGAGGTGGAGAGAGAGGGGGAGGTGGAGAGAGAGGTAGAGTAGACAGACAAGCTTCACACACCTGAGACGAGAGAGAACGGGTGAGAGAGGGATGAACATGAAGTCCAGAGAAGAAAGGGAATAAGAGAGAGAAAGAGGGAGAGAGAGAGAGAGAGAAAACGAGAGAGAGAGAGCGAGCCATAGATAGATAGATAGATAGATGTATGACCATATTAGAGAGACATATTTCCCTCAGATTACACAGATTCACAAAGAATTCGAAAACAAATCCAATTTTGATAAACTCCCATATCTACTGGGTGAAATTCCACAGTGTGCCATCACAGCAGCAAGATTTGTGACCTGTTGCCACGAGAAAAGGGCAACCAGTGAAGAACACACACCATTGTAAATACAACCCATATTTATGCTTATTTATTTTATCTTGTGTCCTTTAACCGTTTGTACATTGTTAAAACACTGTATATATATAATATGACATTTGTAATGTCTTTATTGTTTTGAAACTTCTGTATGTGTAATGTTTACTGTTAATTTGTATTGTTTATTTCATTTTATATATTATCTACCTCCCTTGCTTTGGCATTGCTTTCCCATGCCAATACAGCCCCTTGAATTGAATTGAATTGATAGATAGATAGATAGATAGATAGATAGATAGATAGATAGATAGATAGATAGATAGAGATATAAATGATGAGATGGGGAGACAGAGATCAGACAAAGAGATACAAGAGCATAGGAAGAAGAGGCCATTTCCTACCTGCATTTGTTCAGTGCCTAAACCTGGTTCTCTCTAGCATGCTGTCATGGGATGCCAGCTAGGTATTCCCCAGGGATAGTATTATCTAGGATGTGTTCCACCTGTAGTTTACACTGATACGGATATAAAGCACCTTGTGATATTTGCTCAACATACCAGCTAGGAAAATTGCTTTCAGTTCTGTGGTGTTATAGTGACTCAAACATAGACACACACAAAGACCCACATTCATCCGTCTCTCTACACAAACACACACAAACACACACACTAGGGTTGAGCCAGTATTCAGATTTTCATACGGTCATACCGTTTCTGTATCATACCGGGGTATATGGTGTTACCGGAAGTGCACACAAGGGGTGCTACTGGCGCACAAGACAATTTAGGCAACAAGAATCTTGATCCAGGAGGGAACCAGTCTTTTTAGAGAAAATTCCACTCCGTGCCAATTCAATGTCATTGCCAAAGAGAATGACATTTCGGCAATCTCAACATTAAATATGCAGCTGGATTTACGGTGGAGATGCTCATTGATTGAAAGGCCAGTCTCTTTGGCAATGACAAGGAGTGGCAAGGAGTGGCAAGGAGTGGCAAGGAGTTGAAAGGAGTGGAAAGGAGTGGCAAGGAGTGGCAAGGAGTGGCAAGGAGTGGAAAGTGCAGCCACTTAGCTAGAAGGTTAGCAAACCACATGCAAAGCTGAAGCCCGGAGCTGGATATCATATATTGAATACATCTTATATTTCTTATAGCTTTGTTACGGTATTGAAAATCATAGCGTTGGTATATCGAAATGGTATGAAAGGTATATCGCCCAAGCCTAACACACACACACACACACACACTCATAGTCTGCTCATGGCCTCCTGAGGGTCGATGTTCCCTCAGACACCTACAAAGCACCAGCAGAGCTGTGTCATACAAGGAGCTTACAGCTGTATCAGGAGACTACTGTAGCGGAGAAGAGCTGTGTCATACAAGGAGCTTACAGCTGCATCAGGAGACTACTGTAGCTGAGAAGAGCTGTGTCATACAAGGAGCTTACAGCTGTATCAGGAGACTACTGTAGCTGAGAAGAGCTGTGTCGTACAAGGAGCTTACAGCTGCATCAGGAGACTACTGTAGCTGAGAAGAGCTGTGTCATACAAGGAGCTTACAGCTGTATCAGGAGACTACTGTAGATGAGAAGAGCTGTGTCATACAAGGAGCTTACAGCTGCATCAGGAGACTACTGTAGCTGAGAAGAGCTGTGTCATACAAGGAGCTTACAGCTGCATCAGGAGACTACTGTAGCTGAGAAGAGCTGTGTCGTACAAGGAGCTTACAGCTGCATCAGGAGACTACTGTAGCTGAGAAGAGCTGTGTCATACAAGGAGCTTACAGCAGCATCAGGAGACTACTGTAGCTAAAAAGAGCTGTGTCATACAAGGAGCTTACAGCTGTATCAGGAGACTACTGTAGATGAGAAGAGCTGTGTCATACAAGGAGCTTACAGCTGTATCAGGAGACTACTGTAGCTGAGAAGAGCTGTGTCGTACAAGGAGCTTACAGCTGCATCAGGAGACTACTGTAGCTGAGAAGAGCTGTGTCATACAAGGAGCTTACAGCTGTATCAGGAGACTACTGTAGCTGAGAAGAGCTGTGTCATACAAGGAGCTTACAGCTGCATCAGGAGACTACTGTAGCTGAGAAGAGCTGTGTGGGCTTCTGTGTCCATTTATGTGTGTTGGTGTGTGTGTGGCTATACACTGAGTGGCTCTTGGGTGTGAAAAGAAACAGCTTGGAAGGAGCAGGTCGACGGTAATGCATGTTTAACGAGGCTGCACAGCAGCATTTGAAGTGTCGGTGTTGTAACATGCTGCGCGAGGT
Organism: Oncorhynchus mykiss; assembly: GCF_057628025.1. Classification (NCBI taxonomy): domain Eukaryota; kingdom Metazoa; phylum Chordata; class Actinopteri; order Salmoniformes; family Salmonidae; genus Oncorhynchus; species Oncorhynchus mykiss. Next base: position 26,869,810 of record NC_143049.1, read on the forward strand.
GTCACACTTTGATTCCAGTAGCACACATCAGACCAGGCAGTTCCAGCAGCAGGTGTAGTGGAGGGAACCTTTACCTCGAAGACTCTGGTTTCCTCCTTGTTCCCTTTGACTGGGAGAGGCTAAACGTGAGGTGTTTCACACAGGGAATCAAATCCAGAAGATAACGGCTCATTGGCTCATCTTTAGATCCACAATGAAGCCTCAGTTTCTCCTCAACCCATGGAAAACAATGGGCATCCCAGCAACTGCTAAACAACCACAACAATTACGCAAAATGGGATAAAAAAGGGATAAAAAAATAATTCATAACAAATGGCTGTGACTAGGTTTTGGCAGCCGGGTCCTACACACTCCCACTCCAAGCTGACACGGGTGCCTTTGGATATTGCCTGAGTGCAGACGGTTAGCATTGGCTTTGCTACAGCTCTGTGGGCAACAGGAGCCTGGGAGAAAGCTGCTCAGCTCTGCTCCGCTTGTTACAGTCTCAGATGACAGCCGTGGCATTTAGGTCTGTGTTCTGGGCCAGACCTCAAGCACTACTGGGGCTGTTCCCTACACTGATCAGCTAAATCAGCTGTTTGTTTGTGTGCGCGACCATGTGCGTGTGAGTGTGAGTGTGTTGAATACAGATCAGAGAGAAAGCAGCATAGAACATGAAACAATCCAGAGGCTTGGAATGCATGAAACAGGAAACAGGAAACAGGAAACAGGAAACCATAAAATGAAGCATCCATAAAACACATCAAACAAAATGCCTCCACAACAATAAACACCTTCCACTTCTCTAACAAGCGGATATTACACGAAGCCTCAGAAGAGTATGGACGGAATACAGCATGAACACAAGTACAGTAATACCACTTCACTGAATCGCCAATCTGTCCCTCGACTCAGAACCGGCAGATTGAATGGGTCCTGAGTGAACAGTGTCATGGCAGCTAGGCCTATATGACCTCATCAAGTCATCCGCTCACCCTGAGTAGAGAGTCTACCACAGGTGAGGTAAACACACGCTCCATTTTACATGCTACCCATCAGTTAGCGAGGCAGGGCGACGAGATAAACAAGTCCACACCCACTGAGAGTGTGAAAACAAATGCTCCAGTCTGCGCCCTCACTAAGGGAGCGCTGTGTAGGTATTTTAGCAGGTGTAAGCAGCCGGGCAGACACGGGTAGATGCACACAGACACACACATACTGGTAAGGATGCACACACACACACACACACACACACACACACACACACACACACACACACATACTGGTAAGGATGCACACAGACACACACATACTGGTAAGGATGCACACACACACACACACACACACACACACATACTGGTAAGGATGCACACAGGCACACACATACTGGTAAGGATGCACACACACACACACACACACACACACACACACACACACACACACACACACACACACACACACACACACACACACACACACACAGAGATACACACACAGAGAGACACACAAAGACACAGAGGCTTCATCCAGTCTGAGAACTACAGGAGATGTGTCAGCTAGCTAACTGACTGATGACCTGGCTCCAGCATGCCTCGACGCCACCACACACCCTCTCATTCTCTCTGCTTTCGCCCTCTTTTCTCCTCTCATTTATCCATTCCAACTCCGGGCGCACACGGATCATCTGCAGAAAGCCACAAATAAGGCAATATCCACTGACTTGCTCATAAGCCACAAATCCTCGTGAAATATCCCGCCTACCAATACGGGGCTTATCAGAAAACAAATACGCTAATCTGAAAATCCCGGAGCGAGGGAATTTCAGTGTTAAACTCCAACTGAGCACTGGCGCGTGTTCATTTGGCACCAAAAGGGAGAAAACTGACTGAAACAGGGAAGGACAACCGGAATATTAAATACTTGTTATCATTTTCCGTTGTAAAACCTTTTGCTACGGTGTGCACTAATGAATACCCTGTATTCAGTTGAATGCCTTCCCATGTACTGAGTCTGTCACTTGCCACAATGAAGGGAGGACAAGAGAAACATAACTAAAACTGTTGCCAGAGAGTTGATTTTAAACAAACAAAAAAATGGGGACTTCATTTTAGAGGGAGTGATGGTGTCATGGTGATGGAAACTAGCATCCAACTGGCATTTCATGTTAGCGAATCACGGGAGGTGGGCAGGGATGGCAGGGCGCGCACAAACACACACACACACATACGCGAGGGTATGGTGTAACACACAAATCACAAATCACACACACAAACACAGACAGGAGGAGATGTGGGGGCAACAGAGGCTTAGCTAGTAGATGTGTTTGGACTGGAACCAGATGGTAGGCTCAGCTCAGCGGTACCAGAGGTGAACTGAGGTGAACTGCTCTCTCCTCAGGATGCCTGGCCCAGAAACACTGACCCACAGCCTGACCCAGACACAGAGATGAGGGGCAGAACAGAACTGAAACAAATTACAGAACAGCCACCTTTCACCTCCTGTTTACTCTCTTCTCCTCTCATTTCCTCTCTCCTGTCATCCCCTCTCTCCTCTCTCCTGTCATCTCCTCTCTCCTGTCATCTCCTCTCTCCTCTCATCTCCTCTCTCCTTTCATCTCCTCTCTCCTCTCATCCCCTCTCTCCTCTCTTCCCCTCTCTCCTCTCATCCCCTATCTCCTTTCATTTCCTCTCTCCTCTCCTCACCCCACATCTCTCATCTCTTCCCCTCTCTTCTCTCATCTCCTCTCATCCCCTCTCTCCTTTCATCTCCTCTCCTCTCGTCACCACACCTCTCTCCTCTCGTTACCCTACATCTCTTCTCTCCTCTCCTTACCCCAGATCTCTCGTCACCCCACATCTCTCCTCTCATCACCCCACATCTCTCCTCTCGTCACCCCACATCTCTCCTCTCGTCACCCCACATCTCTCCTCTCCTCACCCCACATCTCTCCTCTCATCACCCCACATCTCTCCTCTCATCACCCCACATCTCTCCTCTCATCACCCCACATCTCTCCTCTCGTCACCCCACATCTCTCCTCTCGTCACCCCACATCTCTCCTCTCGTCACCCCACATATCTCCTCTCATCACCCCACATCTCTCCTCTCATCACCCCACATCTCTCCTCTCCTCACCCCACATCTCTCCTCTCCTCACCCCACATCTCTCCTCTCCTCACCCCACATCTCTCCTCTCGTCACCCCACATCTCTCCTCAACTTACCCCAGATCTCTCGTCACCCCACATCTCTCCTCTCGTCACCCCACATCTCTCCTCTCGTCACCCCACATCTCTCCTCTCATCACCCCACATCTCTCCTCTCATCACCCCACATCTCTCCTCTTGTCACCCCACATCTCTCCTCTCCTCACCCCACATCTCTCCTCTCCTCACCCCACATCTCTCCTCTCGTCACCACACATCTCTCCTCTCCTTACCCCAGATCTCTCGTCACCCCACATCTCTCCTCTCGTCACCCCACATCTCTCCTCTCCTCACCCCACATCTCTCCTCTCCTCACCCCACATCTCTCCTCTCCTCACCCCACATCTCTCCTCTCGTCACCACACATCTCTCCTCTCCTTATCCCAGATCTCTCGTCACCCCACATCTCTCCTCTCGTCACCCCACATCTCTCCTCTCGTCACCCCACATCTCTCCTCTCCTCACCCCACATCTCTCCTCTCGTCACCCCACATCTCTCCTCTCCTCACCCCACATCTCTCCTCTCCTCACCCCACATCTCTCCTCTCGTCACCCCACATCTCTCCTCTCCTCACCCCACATCTCTCCTCTCCTCTCATCTCATCTCTCCTCTCCTCCCCTCTCCTCTCCTCACCCCACATCTCTCCTCTCCTCACCCCACATCTCTACTCTCCTCTCATCTCATCTCTCCTCTCCTCACCCCACATCTCTCCTCTCCTCACCCCACATCTCTCCTCTACTCCATCTCTCTACACCTCTCAAAGTAAAGCCCATTAAGTCTGTCTCTCTGTTAATTCCTGCTGGTATATTCCCAGTCACACCGTGCTGCCCGACGACAGTGGTCTGAAGGATACTCATTGGTCAGATTAACCTTTGTACTGACCTCAGATCTATTTTTCAGTGAAGGTTTGGTGCCTGACTGGGCTAGAGCCGTGATAGATGGATAGTAACTCATTGTCAAAGTCATGTCAGCACTCCACTGTGTGTTTGTGTAGAGTGGGAAGGGTGGATTTGTGCGTGTGCGTGTGTGTGTGTGTGTGTGTGCGTGTGTGCCTGCGCGTTGATGCATGCATGTGCGTTCATGTGTGCATTTGCTATAAGTGTGTGTGTGTGCGTGTGAGTGCGTGAGTGCGTGGCGTGCGTTCATGCATGCGCATGTGTGCACGTGAGTGTGCATGTGTGTGTTTGCTATAGGTGTGTGTGTGGGTGTGTGTGTGTGTGTGTGTCTATTGGGGGGTTATTAGCTAGTGAACATGTGACTCCTACATTCCCGCTGCTACAGTCCTGTGGTCCCCATTACATTTACCAGAGGAAAAGGTTATATGTCATATTTCAATGAAGAAAGATGTCTCCAGAGCCAGAGAAACTGGTTTGAAACGAAGCTAGAAACACTGAGACTGTTGGTCTCCCTTGAACCTTAACCCGGAGAGCAATGTAAACCTGCGTTACTGACCCCAATGACCCCAAGCAGTCTGCTAGTAGGATTATATACAGTACCAAGTGCACTAGATAAGCAATTGGCTCTGAGCTGTAATCCATTGTTCCAGAAATCAATACTGTGCAGTCTTATCAAGCTTATCAACGGCATAAACGCAGTCCTATTGGCTTACAGCAATCATACAACTCAACAATCACTCCGACGCTAAAACAATTACAGGTTTCAGCGCTTTAATCATGAAATAAACGACGACAGAGCCTTTTGGAAAGGTAGTTTCAAGAGTAGTCTAACGGAGAGAGTGTCGTATAACAATTTAGCTGAGGTTTTGGCCTTTACATTTTGCCGTGTTCATTCTGCCGTTGAGCCACAATGGAGACCTAATTTCCCATTGCAGAGAATGGGGCAAGGGCTCCGTTTAACATTCCAGTTGCGCTGCCTCAGCTCCAATCTGCCGACGGTAGTTGAAATGACTTACAAGGCAGAGGCTGGAGGAGCGGCAGCCACGTCTCTTTCTGTCCCATTGTGCTTGGTGAATAACACGGCTTGCCAGATAGTGGCAACACAAAGAAACAGGAAAAGGCCATTGGAGAGCTTAATTTGACAGTGCGCCGGCAACCCGTTTCTCTCTCTCTCCTTCTCTCTTTCTCTACCTTTCTCTCTTCCTCTGTCTCTCCTCTCTCAGTCCTCACCTCTCTAGGAGCATTCAACGTCAGGACAGCACACAAATATTTTGGGTGTCCTAGATTGTTCTGGCAATTTTCACATGTAAACTTCATTGGGAGGAAAGATGTTTGACATGCTTTTTACATTTGCATCACTATTTCTTTTTTAATAAAATCATAATGAAAATGGCCATTTTAGTCCATTTTTAGACAAAAATATTCATTAAGATTTGTCACTTCCTCCCACCTGAAGTCCCCCTGTCTTGCTCCCTCTCTCTCAATTCAAAAGAAACAAAGCAGCCCTTTCTCTTCGTCAACTACAATAGAAACACACAACCCTTTCTCTTCTTCAACTACAATAGAAACACACAGCCCTTTCTCTTCTTCAACTACAATAGAAACACACATCCCTTTCTCTTCTTCAACTACAATAGAAACACACAGCCCTTTCTCTTCTTCAACTACAATAGAAACACACATCCCTTTCTCTTCTTCAACTACAATAGAAACACACAACCCTTTCTCTTCGTCAACTACAATAGAAACACACAGTCCTTTCTCTTCTTCAACTACAATAGAAACACACAGCCCTTTCTCTTCTTCAACTACAATAGAAACACACAGCCCTTTCTCTTCTTCAACTACAATAGAAACACACAGCCCTTTCTCTTCTTCAACTACAATAGAAACACACAACCCTTTCTCTTCTTCAACTACAATAGAAACACACAACCCTTTCTCTTCTTCAACTACAATAGAAACACACAACCCTTTCTCTTCGTCAACTACAATAGAAACACACAACCCTTTCTCTTCTTCAAATACAATAGAAACACACAGCCCTTTCTCTTCTTCAACTACAATAGAAACACACAGCCCTTTCTCTTCTTCAACTACAATAGAAACACAACCCTTTCTCTTCTTCAACTACAATAGAAACACACAGCCCTTTCTCTTCTTCAACTACAATAGAAACACACAACCCTTTCTCTTCGTCAACTACAATAGAAACACACAACCCTTTCTCTTCTTCAACTACAATAGAAACACACAACCCTTTCTCTTCTTCAACTACAATAGAAACACACAGCCCTTACTCTTCTTCAACTACAATAGAAACACACAACCCTTTCTCTTCGTCAACTACAATAGAAACACACAACCCTTTCTCTTCTTCAACTACAATAGAAACACACAACCCTTTCTCTTCTTCAACTACAATAGAAACACACAACCCTTTCTCTTCTTCAACTACAATAGAAACACACAACCCTTTCTCTTCTTCAACTACAATAGAAACACACAGCCCTTTCTCTTCTTCAACTACAATAGAAACACACAGCCCTTTCTCTTCTTCAACTACAATAGAAACACAACCCTTTCTCTTCTTCAACTACAATAGAAACACACAACCCTTTCTCTTCGTCAACTACAATAGAAACACACAGCCCTTTCTCTTCTTCAACTACAATAGAAACACACAGCCCTTTCTCTTCTTCAACTACAATAGAAACACACAGTCCTTTCTCTTCTTCAACTACAATAGAAACACACAACCCTTTCTCTTCTTCAACTACAATAGAAACACACAGCCCTTTCTCTTCTTCAACTACAATAGAAACACACAGCCCTTTCTCTTCTTCAACTACAATAGAAACACACAACCCTTTCTCTTCTTCAACTACAATAGAAACACACAACCCTTTCTCTTCTTCAACTACAATAGAAACACACAACCATTTCTCTTCTTCAACTACAATAGAAACACACAACCCTTTCTCTTCTTCAACTACAATAGAAACACACAGCCCTTTCTCTTCTTCAACTACAATAGAAACACACAACCCTTTCTCTTCTTCAACTACAATAGAAACACACATCCCTTTCTCTTCTTCAACTACAATAGAAACACACAGCCCTTTCTCTTCTTCAACTACAATAGAAACACACAACCCTTTCTCTTCTTCAACTACAATAGAAACACACAACCCTTTCTCTTCTTCAACTACAATAGAAACACACAACCATTTATCTTCTTCAACTACAATAGAAACACACAACCCTTTCTCTTCTTCAACTACAATAGAAACACACAGCCCTTTCTCTTCTTCAACTACAATAGAAACACACAACCCTTTCTCTTCTTCAACTACAATAGAAACACACAACCCTTTCTCTTCTTCAACTACAATAGAAACACACAACCCTTTCTCTTCTTCAACTACAATAGAAACACACAACCCTTTCTCTTCTTCAACTACAATAGAAACACACAGCCCTTTCTCTTCTTCAACTACAATAGAAACACACAACCCTTTCTCTTCTTCAACTACAATAGAAACACACAACCCTTTCTCTTCTTCAACTACAATAGAAACACACCTTTCTCTTCTTCAACTACAATAGA
>NC_143049.1:26882500-26902500 GCF_057628025.1 Oncorhynchus mykiss
TGGTACATGTAGCTACTGTATGTTAGCATTGAAAGTACTAATCGCTAACACCATCAACTTAATTAGCTACTGTAGGTTAGTTTGAAAGTACTAATCGCTAACACCATCAACTTAATTAGCTACTGTAGGTTAGTTTGAAAGTACTAATCGCTAACACCATCAACTTAATTAGCTACTGTATGAAAGTACATATTGCGATAAATTGCCTGAATTCATGTGAAACAATAAATAGAACAATAATTTAATACCATTAATGTGCACAACAATTCATGTATTTATTTTACTACTACTAGTTTGATTGTTGTAGCCATCAATTGGCCCATTAACAATCACCCTTATTAGCAAACGTATTTCATTTCAAACTACACATTTCTCTTGTATAGGCTACTTATCGTAATGAATGATTTTAACGAAATGCCCGCGATAAGTGATCGGTATGTTCAGTGCCGATAGTTTTGGGTTTATCTTCCCAGATCTTGTTGGAAGTATGAATAATTTCATGCCACACCAACTCTGTGAAAAAAATCCTGCCTCAATCTGAGCGATAACAGCCTCTTAATGGACCAACTGAATGTCAACAGATGTGTGTGTGTGTATGTCTGTCTGTGTTTGTGTCTGTCTGTCTGTGTTTGTGTCTGTCTGGCTCTTTGGAGTAAAGGTAAATAGAGCAGGCATTACAGAGACATAAACAGTGGTTTGGTAGTAATCCTCCTCCCCTCTCCCCTGACACCCCTTCACCTGGCCTAGACAAAACCCGTTCAGCCGGCATGTCCACCTGGAAATGGTCTGTTCCACCTACACACCCCTTCACCTGGCCTAGTCTAAACCCATTCAGCCGGCATGTCCACCTGGAAACGGTCTGTTCCACCTACACACCCCTTCACCTGGCCTAGACTAAACCCGTTCAGCCGGCATGTCCACCTGGAAATGGTCTGTTCCACCTACACACCCCTTCACCTGGCCTAGTCTAAACCCATTCAGCCGGCATGTCCACCTGGAAACGGTCTGTTCCACCTACACACCCCTTCACCTGGCCTAGACAAAACCTGTTCAGCCGGCATGTCCACCTGGAAACGGTCTATTCCACCTACACACCCCTTCACCTGGCCTAGACTAAACCCGTTCAGCCGGCATGTCCACCTGGAAATGGTCTGTTCCACCTACACACCCCTTCACCTGGCCTAGACTAAACCCGTTCAGCCGGCATGTCCACCTGGAAACGGTCTGTTCCACCTACACACCCCTTCACCTGGCCTAGACTAAACCCATTCAGCCGGCATGTCCACCTGGAAATGGTCTGTTCCACCTACACACCCCTTCACCTGGCCTAGACTAAACCCGTTCAGCCGGCATGTCCACCTGGAAACGGTCTATTCCACCTACACACCCCTTCACCTGGCCTAGACTAAACCCGTTCAGCCGGCATGTCCACCTGGAAACGGTCTGTTCCACCTACACACCCCTGGGAACGGTCTGTTCCACATGCACACCCCTGTGAATGGGCTGTTCCACCTACACACCCCTGGGAATGGTCTGTTCCACCTACACACCCCTGGGAATGGGCTGTTCCACCTACACACCCCTGGGAATGGTCTGTTCCACCTACACACCCCTGGGAACGGTCTGTTCCACCTACACAGCCCTGGGAACGGTCTGTTCCACCTACACACCCCTGGGAATGGTCTGTTCCACCTACACACCCCTGGGAATGGTCTGTTCCACCTACACACCCCTGGGAACGGTCTGTTCCACCTACACACCCCTGGGAACGGTCTGTTCCACCTACCTTAAGAGGTGTGTTATTTGAACTACCTGTAGTGGCTTAAGAGGTGTGTTATTTGAACTACCCGTAGTGGCTTAAGAGGTGTGTTATTTGAACTACCTGTAGTGGCTTAAGAGGTGTGTTATTTGAACTACCCGTAGTGGCTTAAGAGGTGTGTTATTTGAACTACCCGTAGTGGCTTAAGAGGTGTGTTATTTGAACTACCCGTAGTGGCTTAAGAGGTGTGTTATTTGAACTACCCGTAGTGGCTTAAGAGGTGTGTTATTTGAACTACCTGTAGTGGTTGTCAGGGATATACTCTAATTTGAAGAACCTGGATAAGAGTGTCTGCTAAATGACTAGATTGTAAAAATCTACTCCATTCGTAATGGCTTGTTAGTGTCGTTATTGCAACCTCCTTTTCTCTGTTTCTCAGTTTATGCTCACGTTAGATGAAGATTAGTCATTAGTTAATGTTGGTTATGATATTCATGCAAGAGCAGGCATGACAAAGCTCCCTAAATAGATGAAAGTACAGCATGTTTCAGATCTAAACACACATGTCAACATACAGTGCCTTTGGAAAGTATTCAGACCCCTTGACTTTTTCCACATTTTGTTACATTACAGCCTTATTCTAAAATGGGTTAAATAAATAAACATCCTCAGCAATCTACACACAATACCCCATAATGACAAAGCAAAGACAGGTATTTAGAATCTTTTGCAAATTTATCACAAATAAAAAACATAAACACCTTATTTACATAATATTTCAGACCCTTTGCTTGTAACAACCAAGACTCTTCCTAGAGCTGGCCGCCTGTAAAACTGAGCAATCAGCGGAGAAGGGCCTCGGTCAGCGAGGTGACCAAGAACCTGATGGTCACTCTGACAGAGCTCCTCTGTGGAGATGGGAGAACCTTACAGAAGGACAACCATCTCTGCAGCACTCCACCAATCAGGCCTTTATAGTAGAGTGGCCAGATGGAAGCCACTCCTCAGTAAAAGGCATGATGGCCCGCTTGAAGTTTGCCAAAAGTCACCTAAAGACTCATACCATGAGCAACTAGATTAAACTCTTAGACCTGAATGCCATGGTGACTTTTCACTACAGTGAAGCATGGTGACCTTTCACTATGGTGAAGCATGGTGACTTTTCACTACGGTGAAGCATGGTGACCTTTCACTACGGTGAAGCATGGTGACCTTTCACTACGGTGAAGCATGGTGACTTTTCACTACGGTGAAGCATGATGACTTCACTACGGTGAAGCATGGTGACTTTTCACTATGGTGAAGCATGGGGGTGGCAGCATCATGCTGTGGGGATTTTTTTCAGCGGCAGGGACTGGGAGTCTAGTCAGGATCGAGGCAAAGATGAACGGAGCAAAGTACAGAGAGATCCTTGATGAAAACCTGCTCCAGACCTCAGACTGGGGCGAAGGTTTACCTTCCAACAGGACAACTACCCTAAGCACACAGCCAAGACAACGCAGGAGTGGCTTCGGGACAAGTCTCTGAATGTCCTTGAGTGGCCCAGCCAGAACCCGGACTTGAACCTGATCGAACATCTCTGGAGAGACCTGAAAATAGCTGTAACACTAGCCAGCCATAGCAACCATCAAATTGATATGAAAACATCTACATAATGACTTTTCCTAATCTTTTTTATCTAAGTGAACCAAATAACTACTTAGGACCAAATAACAGTCCTATTACTTGAGTCAGGCGGATGGAAGAAGGAGCAACAGATAATCCAAATGTTTCATTGTGACTTGAATGCTGAGCAGCAGGATCACAGGATAGAGGAGATGAAAGATGTGGATGGATACTGCAGGGAGTGGGACGCCCATAGAATGAACACGGTGTGTACGTTTGGGGGAAGAAAGAGGTTGGGCTGACCTTCAATATAATGTATGAAGGGGGTGATACACAGTTGCGGACTAATGGAATATATAGTTGGCAGTAGGGTTGGGAGATATTTGGGGAGACCTCAGCAATAATGCTACTCCAAGTATTGTGACATCCGATATAATCATTTTGGGCGGTTCATGACTGTGCAACTTTTGTCCTTATTTATGATATTATAGTCACATTCTCATTAACTAATCTTAGTATGGTGAAAAAAATAGGCTTAGTTAATTCATTTACACTTAATATTCAACATTTTGATACAGACGAGCTGATAAAACTGCACTGTTTTGATTTGTAAAGTTCAAATAGAGTATAATAAAATCTAAGTTTATTGATCACATACACGTGATTAGCAGATGGTATTGCGGGTGTAGCGAAATGCTTGTGCTTCTAGCTCCAACAGTGCAGGTAACAGGTAATATCTAACAAATTACACAACATACAGTATACCCAATACACACAAATCTCAGTAGGAATGAATTAAGACTATATACATACAGTATGGACGAGCGATGTCAGAGCGGAACATATTAAGATAACGTAGAATAGGATAGAATACAGTATGTACATATGAGATGAGTAATGCCAGACATGTAAACATTACTAAAGTGACTAAGATAACGTAGAATAGGATAGAATACAGTATGTACATATGAGATGAGTAATGCCAGACATGTAAACATTACTAAAGTGACTAAGATAACATAGAATAGTATAGAATACAGTATGTACATATGAGATGAGTAATGCCAGACATGTAAACATTACTAAAGTGACTAAGATAACATAGAATAGTATAGAATACAGTATGTACATATGAGATGAGTAATGCCAGACATGTAAACATTACTAAAGTGACTAAGATAACATAGAATAGGATAGAATACAGTATATACATATGAGATGTGTAATGCCAGACATGTAAACATTACTAAAGTGACTAAGATAACGTGGAATAGGATAGAATACAGTATGTACATATGAGATGAGTAATGCCAGACATGTAAACATTACTAAAGTGACTAGTGTTCCATTCCTTAAAGTGACCTGTGATTCCTAGTCAGTGTGTTGGCGGCAGCCACTAATGTGCTAGTGATGGCTTTTTAACAGTCTGATGGCCTTGAGATAGAAGCTGTTTTTCAGTCTCTCGGTCCCAGCTTTGATGCACCTGTACTGACCTCGCCTTCTGGATGATAGCGGGGTGAACAGGCAGCGGCTCGGGTGGAACCTTGATGATTTCTTTGGCCTTGAAAGCTATAGGATGCTAGCCTGTGGAATAAGAAATGTTGAGTCACTCCCCTCCACACCACCCCAGCCACATCAGCCTGAGGGGAGGTAGGGTATTCAGAGCATTAGAACAACACTACTCTCATATGTATGTCACAGCAGGTTGTGTCATAACCAGAAAGAGCTCTGAGACAGCCAGTCTGCTCTGCTGTAGACCAGGTGGTGGCTGTGTTCTCTGGTGTGCGTTTGTGTGTGTGAATGTGTGTGTGTGTGTGTGCACGCATGTGGCCTCTCTGTTATATAAATGTGACAAGCAGGGTGTTGAGTCACTCTGTTGCGACGGGCAGAGGAGTGTGGGCAGAAAATGGCAACCCCTCAGTGAGTACAGGGACTCCAGGCAAAGACACAATACAGAAGCAGGCTGTTTTAGCAGGTTACTGCCTCACTAAACACACCTGACTCTTTGCCATCACACTAGTCATCATCACCCCTTCCTCTCTCTCTCTCTCTCTCTCTCCCTCTCTTCTCTCTTCCTCTGCCTTCTCTCTGTGTCTTCTCTCTCCCTCTCTTCTCTCTTCCTCTGCCTTCTCTCTGTGTCTTCTCTCTCCCTCTCTTCTCTCTTCCTCTGTCTTCTCTCTGTGTCTTCTCTCTCCCTCTCTTCTCTCTCCCTCTGTCTTCTCTCTGTGTCTTCTCTCTTCTCTCTCCCTCTGCCTTCTCTCTCCCTCTCTTCTCTCTTCCTCTGCCTTCTCTCTGTGTCTTCTCTCTCCCTCTCTTCTCTCTTCCTCTGCCTTCTCTCTGTGTCTTCTCTCTCTCTCTCTTCTCTCTTCATCTGTCTTCTCTCTGTGTCTTCTCTCTGTGTCTTCTTTCTCCCTCTGTATCTCTCTCCCTCTGTCTTCTCTCTCCCTCTCTTCTCTCTCCCGCTGTCTTCTCTCTCCCTCTCTTCTCTCTCCCTCTGTCTTCTCTCTCCCTCTCTTCTCTCTCCCTCTGTCTTCTCTCTCCCTCTGTATCTCTCTCCCTGCTCCAGTCCTCCTCTCTCTTCCCTAAAACACTCTCTCCTCTGCCAAAATACACACTCTCATTCCCCTCCACATCCCCCCCACATAAGTCACCTCTAGAGATCACAGACAGAAGACACACCCATATTCAAAGCCTGTACAAGAAACACACTACTTCAGTGTAATATTCACTAGCAGGACTAGAAGATGTTGATGACCCATTTCTGTGGCTCTATTAATCATGAGGTGCTCTCACTGGGCCTCAGCGGGACGTGATTTATCTATGTGTGTGTATGCGTGAGTGTGTAGGTATGTGTACTGTAGGTATGTGTGTGCGTTGGCTCTCACACCAGTCACGGACACAGGTGTTCTGAACCAAAACAACTTATCTGGCAGCGGTGCTGTGATGTCACCCTAGAAACAGGAATATGACAAAGCCTGCTCCACATACACCAGTGGTTTCCAGTCCTGGTCCTGTGAACCTACTGGGCGTGGGGGCTTTTGTTCCAGGCCAGTACAAACACACCTCACTGTTACTACTGGGCTCAAACAAAACCATCCCCAGAACTGAAGACCACTGGCATACAGTACAGTTTCTACTCAACTCCACAACTCAATACTCCCACACTTCTCAGAATAGTTATTGAAACTGGCATACTCAACTCCTCACATCTCCAGCACAGACTGACGAGAGCGGTGAGCCAGTTCGTCACACATTGGCTGCCATGGTTCACCCATATGGCTGATATTGTGGGAATTGAAGTGAAGCCCTGAATGAGACTGAGCAAAACTTCTTGGAGTGTGCTTTGTGCTTACTCTCCTTATCCCCAGGGACCAACATGCATATCTCCTCACTACATCTGTCATACACACACACACACACTATCCAGTGGTTCTGTCACATGCTACTACCCGGGGCAGTGTGTAGAGCAGGAAGCATGTGGTTAATGTCCGTCCTCGCCTCTCCGAGACAGGAAATGAGGCGTTGTGTGGGGAAATCGCTTTAGATAATAGAGTGATTTATTAGAATGAATCTTCCACTGCCAGCACTAATTAATTAATATTTTACTGAGTGTCTGTCTGTCTGTCTGTCTGTCTGTCTGTCTGTCTGTCTGTCTGTCTGTCTGTCTGTCTGTCTGTCTGTCTGTCTGTCTGTCTGTCTGTCTGTCTGTCTGTCTGTCTGTCTGTGTGTGTGTGTGTGTGTGAGTGTGTGTGTGTGTCTGTGTGTGTGTGTGTGTGTGTGTGTGCGTGTGTGTGTGCATGTACATGAGTGTGAGTGTGAGTGTGAATAGGGACTCCTAACGACCAGAGAGATTTGTGAGGTGTATGCCTGTGCCAGAGTGTTCATATTATAGCTAATGCGCCTCGTCAAATGTACTCTTCCTTTCCTCTGGCATAGCAACAAGTAGAGGCTGTTCCCTCTGCTTGGTAGAGCATACATTCACATGGAGGGCAATGGAGTGTGAGAGAAACAACCTTGTCTACACTGTTAAAATCAAGTGCTTTGTAACACCAGAACTGAGCTGCCACCAGCGTGAAGGAGACAAAACTTTGCTGTAGTACTGAAACACGTCATCCTGAGATGTTTTCAACATTAGACTTGCCAGGGACTGGGAGCACTATGCTTAAAGGTTGAAAACACTCTTTTTTTGCAGAATGAGATACTGTTTTTTGTTGTTGCTGTATTTTCCCCTCTCTAAAGCTACTAAACACTATTATGATGTTAAATCGTCTCTAGGGCAGAATTCAATCACTTCTTCTGAACTATTTCTGTTATGGTGAGTGAATGAGGACCCAAAAGCGAACAAACTTAAACAGAGCTTCTTTAATAACCAAACATAGGTAGGCTCAGATAGACCGGCAGATTCCGACAGGACAGGACAAGGTTACAGCAAACATGACGATAGTCTGGCTCAGGCATGAAACACAACAAACAAGAATCCGACAAGGACAGGAACAGAAACAGAGAGAGATATAGGGACCTAATCAGAGGGAAAAAGGGAACAGGTGGGAAACGGGGTGAATGGGTAGTTAGAGGAGACAAGGAACAGCTGGGGGAAAGCGGGGGAGAAAAGGTAACCTAACAACGACCAGCAGAGGGAGACAGGGTGAAGGGAAAGGACAGAGACAAGACACAACATGACAGTACATGACAGTACCCCCCCACTCACCGAGCGCCTCCTGGCGCACTCGAGGAGGAAACCTGGCGGCAACGGAGGAAATCCTCGATCAGCGCACGGTCCAGCACGTCCCGAGAGGGAACCCAACTCCTCTCCTCAGGACCGTACCCCTCCCAATCTACGAGGTACTGGTGACCACGGCCCCGAGGACGCATGTCCAAAATTCTACGGACCCTGTAGATGGGTGCGCCCTCGACAAGGATGGGGGGGGGGGGGGAAGACGAGCGGGGGCGCGAAGGACGGGCTTGATGCAGGAGACATGGAAGACCGGGTGGACGCGACGAAGGTATCGCGGAAGAAGAAGTCGAACTGCGACAGGATTAATGACCCGAGAAATACGGAACGGACCAATGAACCGCGGGGTCAACTTGCGAGAAACCGTCTTAAGGGGAAGGTTCAGAGTGGAGAGCCAAACTCTCTGACCGCGACAATATCTAGGACTCTTAGTTCTACGCTTATTAGCAGCCCTCACAGTCTGCGTCCTATAACGGCAAAGTGCAGACCTGACCCTCTTCCAGGTGCGCTCGCAACGTTGGACAAAAGCCTGAGCGGAGGGGACGCTGGACTCGGCGAACTGAGATGAGAACAGCGGAGGCTGGTACCCGAGGCTACTCTGAAAAGGAGATAGCCCGGTCGCAGACGAAGGAAGCGAGTTGTGGGCGTATTCTGCCCAGGGGAGCTGTTCTGACCAAGACGCAGGGTTACGAAAAGAAAGACTGCGTAAGATGCGACCAATAGTCTGATTGGCCCGTTCTGCTTGACCGTTAGACTGGGGGTGAAAGCCGGAAGAGAGACTGACGGAAGCCCCAATCAAACGGCAAAACTCCCTCCAAAATTGAGACGTGAATTGCGGACCTCTGTCCGAAACGACGTCTGACGGAAGGCCATGAATTCTGAAAACATTCTCGATGATGATTTGTGCCGTCTCTTTAGCAGAAGGAAGCTTAGCAAGGGGAATGAAATGAGCCGCCTTAGAGAACCTATCGACAACCGTAAGAATAACAGTCTTCCCCGCTGACGAAGGCAGTCCGGTGACAAAATCTAAGGCGATGTGAGACCACGGTCGAGAGGGAATAGGAAGCGGCCTGAGACGGCCGGCAGGAGGAGAGTTACCGGACTTAGTCTGCGCGCAGACCGAACAAGCAGCCACGAAACGACGCGTGTCATGCTCCCGGGTGGGCCACCAAAAACGCTGGCGAATGGAAGCAAGCGTACCCCGAACGCCAGGGTGGCCGGCTAACTTGGCAGAGTGAGCCCACTGAAGAACGGCCAGACGAGTAGGAACGGGAACGAAAAGAAGGTTCCTAGGACAAGCGCGCGGCGACGGAGTGTGAGTGAGCGCTTGTTTTACCTGCCTCTCAATTCCCCAGACAGTCAACCCGACAACACGCCCCTCAGGGAGAATCCCCTCGGGGTCAGTGGAGGCTACTGAAGAACTGAAGAGACGAGACAAAGCATCAGGCTTGGTGTTCTTAGAGCCCGGACGATAAGAAATCACGAACTCGAAACGAGCGAAAAACAGCGCCCAACGCGCCTGACGCGCATTAAGTCGTTTGGCAGAACGGATGTACTCAAGGTTCCTATGGTCAGTCCAAACGACAAAAGGAACGGTCGCCCCCTCCAACCACTGTCGCCATTCGCCTAGGGCTAACCGGATGGCGAGCAGTTCGCGGTTACCCACATCATAGTTACGTTCCGACGGCGACAGGCGATGAGAAAAATACGCGCATGGGTGGACCTTGTCGTCAGAGAGGGAGCGCTGAGAAAGGATGGCTCCCACGCCCACCTCTGACGCGTCAACCTCGACAACGAACTGTCTAGAGACGTCAGGTGTAACAAGGATAGGAGCGGATGTAAAACGATTCTTGAGGAGATCAAAAGCTCCCTGGGCGGAAACGGACCACTTAAAGCACGTCTTGACAGAAGTAAGGGCTGTGAGAGGAGCTGCCACCTGACCGAAATTACGGATGAAACGACGATAGAAGTTCGCGAAGCCGAGAAAGCGCTGCAGCTCGACGCGTGACTTAGGGACGGGCCAATCAATGACAGCTTGGACCTTAGCGGGATCCATCTTAATGCCTTCAGCGGAAATAACAGAACCGAGAAATGTGACGGAGGAGGCATGAAAAGTGCACTTCTCAGCCTTCACAAAAAGACAATTCTCTAAAAGGCGCTGGAGGACACGTCGAACGTGCTGAACATGAATCTGGAGTGACGGTGAAAAAATCAGGATATCGTCAAGGTAAACGAAAACAAAGATGTTCAGCATGTCTCTCAGGACATCATTGACTAATGCCTGAAAGACAGCTGGAGCGTTAGCGAGGCCGAAAGGAAGAACCCGGTATTCAAAGTGCCCTAACGGAGTGTTAAACGCCGTCTTCCACTCGTCCCCCTCCCTGATGCGCACGAGATGGTAAGTGTTACGAAGGTCCAACTTAGTGAAAAACCTGGCTCCCTGCAGGATCTCGAAGGCTGAAGACATAAGAGGAAGCGGATAACGATTCTTCACTGTTATGTCATTCAGCCCTCGATAATCTATGCAGGGGCGCAGAGACCCGTCCTTCTTCTTGACAAAAAAAACCCCCCGCTCCGGCGGGAGAGGAGGAGGGGACTATGGTACCGGCGTCAAGAGCTACAGACAAATAATCTTCGAGAGCCTTACGTTCGGGAGCCGACAGAGAGTATAGTCTACCCCGGGGGGGGGTGGTTCCCGGAAGGAGATCAATACTACAATCATACGACCGGTGTGGAGGAAGAGAGGTGGCCCTGGACCGACTGAACACCGTGCGCAGATCGTGATATTCCTCCGGCACCCCTGTCAAATCACCAGGCTCCTCCTGTGAAGAAGAGACAGAGGAAACAGGAGGGATAGCAGACATTAAACATTTCACATGACAAGAGACGTTCCAGGAGAGGATAGAATTACTAGACCAATTAATGGAAGGATTATGACAAACTAGCCAGGGATGGCCCAAAACAACAGGTGTAAAAGGTGAACGAAAAATTAAAAAAGAAATGGTTTCACTATGATTACCAGAAACAGTGAGGGTTAAAGGTAGCGTCTCACGCTGAATCCTGGGGAGAGGACTACCATCCAGGGCGAACAAGGCCGTGGGCTCCTTTAACTGTCTGAGAGGAATGTCATGTTCCCGAGCCCAGGTCTCGTCCATAAAACAGCCCTCCGCCCCAGAGTCTATTAAGGCACTGCAGGAAGCTGACGAACCGGTCCAGCGTAGATGGACCGACAAGGTAGTGCAGGATCTTGAAGGAGAGACAGGAGTAGTAGCGCTCACCAGTAGCCCTCCGCTTACTGACGAGCTCTGGCCTTTTACTGGACATGAAGTGACAAAATGACCAGCGGAACCGCAATAGAGACAGAGGCGGTTGGTGATTCTCCGTTCCCTCTCCTTAGTCGAGATGCGGATACCTCCCAGCTGCATGGGCTCAGCACCCGAGCCGGCAGAGGAAGATGGTAGTGATGCGGAGAGGGAGGCGACGGAGAGCGCGAGCTCCTTTCCACGAGCTCGGTGACGAAGATCAACCCGTCGCTCAATGCGAATAGCGAGTTCAATCAAGGAATCCACGCTGGAAGGAACCTCCCGGGAGAGAATCTCATCCTTTACCTCTGCGCGGAAACCCTCCAGAAGACGAGCGAGCAAGGCCGGCTCGTTCCAGCCACTGGAGACAGCAAGAGTGCGAAACTCAATAGAGTAGTCTGTTATGGATCGATTGCCTTGACATAGGGAAGACAGGGCCCTGGAAGCCTCCTCCCCAAAAACAGATCGATCAAAAACCCGTATCATCTCCTCCTTAAAGTCTTGATACTGGTTAGTACACTCAGCCCTTGCCTCCCAGATTGCCGTGCCCCACTCACGAGCCCGTCCAATAAGGAGAGATATGACGTAGGCGACACGAGCAGTGCTCCTGGAGTAAGTGTTGGGCTGGAGAGAAAACACAATATCACACTGGGTGAGGAACGAGCGGCATTCAGTGGGCTCCCCAGAGTAACACGGCGGGTTATTGGTTCTGGGCTCCGGAGATTCGAAAGCCCTGGAAGTGGCCGGTGGATCGAGGCGGAGATGGTGAACCTGTTCTGTGAGGTTGGAGACTTGGGTGGCCAGGGTCTCAACGGCATGTCGAGCAGCAGACACTTCCTGCTCGTGTCTGCCTAGCATCGTTCCCTGGATCCCGACGGCTGAGTGGAGAGGATCCGAAGTCGCTGGGTCCATTCTTGGTCGGATTCTTCTGTTATGGTGAGTGAATGAGGACCCAAAAGCGAACTAACTTAAACAGAGCTTCTTTAATAACCAAACATAGGTAGGCTCAGATAGACCGGCAGATTCCGACAGGACAGGACAAGGTTACAGCAAACATGACGATAGTCTGGCTCAGGCATGAAACACAACAAACAAGAATCCGACAAGGACAGGAACAGAAACAGAGAGAGATATAGGGACCTAATCAGAGGGAAAAAGGGAACAGGTGGGAAACGGGGTGAATGGGTAGTTAGAGGAGACAAGGAACAGCTGGGGGAAAGCGGGGGAGAAAAGGTAACCTAACAACGACCAGCAGAGGGAGACAGGGTGAAGGGAAAGGACAGAGACAAGACACAACATGACGACATGACATATTTCCATGTTTAACATGTATTTATCTGATCATTTTCCAGTTGAACACATTTTGAAAGGCTCAATCCACCAGCAGTAACTAGAGGATTTGAAACAAGCATAGCAGGATACTGTAATTGCCTCTACAATAGACCGTTGGAGATGTGGTCATGGGTGGTTATTTAGCCTGACGGTTTAGATATCAACTCATCATGATCCATTAGACCTCATGGCAAACTGCTTAATATAAGTAGAATCGCATATTATTTTCAAACATACAGTACATACAACATTGTGTAAAAGAATCATGTAAAAACTAAAAAAGTGTTACCCACAATCCTCTAAAAACTGAGCCACGTGGCAAGAAAGGATGTGCAAGGAGATTAAAACCAGACTTCTCTATCTTTGGTTATCCTCATAAAAGATAGTTACATTTTGAGCAATATTAATTCGAAAATGTTTTTGTAAAATGAAATGAACAAATCATTGAAATGACTTGCATTCATTTTGTTAAGTACTGTATATGTTGTTGTTATATTGTTGCTGTGTGGTTGAGTGTGTAAAATGATATTGAAATTCAAATTAAATGTACCATCTTACTGACACAGTAGTCAGGGTTTCAATTCCTACTTCCACCTGTCCCGCTTTCACTCCTTCTCTGTCTCCTCCTGTTTCTAATCTGTCTAAATTAAAGTGGAATTCCACTGAATAATATTCTCCATAGGCCCTTTTCATGAATCGATATTTAAGTTATAAACAGTTTTATTCTCCATAGGCCCTTTTCATGAATCGATATTTAAGTTATAAACAGTTTTATTCTCCATAGGCCCTTTTCATGAATCGATATTTAAGTTATAAACAGTTTTATTCTCCATAGGCCCTTTTCATGAATCAATATTTAAGTTATAAACAGTTTTATTCTCCATAGGCCCTTTTCATGAATCAATATTTAAGTTATAAACAGTTTTATTCTCCATAGGCCCTTTTCATTAATCAATATTTAAGTTATAAACAGTTTTATTCTCCATAGGCCCTTTTCATGAATCAATATTTAAGTTATAAACAGTCTGCGTTTCTTAAATAATGAAAAAGTAGCACACCTATCCTGAGACCGCAATGTAACTATTATGATAAACAGAAAGAGTTTTAAAAACAGAATAGATGTACTCTGAAACAGCCAAAGCGGTTGTTCAATCTGAATATTGGTGTTTTTAAGAGAATGTTGTCAGAACAGTGTTGGGGGTTTCAGTGCATGTGAAAGGTAGCATCAAAACACTGTTTCTCATCATGTACCTTCAAGTGGTTAATCATGGTGTTTTGATTCGTTCCATATTTAGTGTAGTTCACACACACTTGTTTCTCATGCTGGTGTGTTAATCTTAGGTGGGAGTGAGAGAGGAGAGAAGAGATGACCCTACACACAGACACACCTCTCTCTCGCTGTATTTTTCTCACGCACATACACACAGACTCTCTCCTCTCCTCTCCTCTCCTCTCCTCTCCTCTCCTCTCCTCTCCTCTCCTCTCCTCTCCTCTCTGTCTCTGATTGATCCCTCTCTCTCTCCCCCACTCCCTCTCTCTCTGACCGACCCCTCTCTCTCTCCCCCACTCCCTCTCTCTCTGACCGACCCCTCTCTCTCTCTCTCCCCCACTCCCTCTCTTTCTGACCGACCCCTCTCGATCTCTCTCCCCCACTCCCTCTCTCTCTGACCGACCCCTCTCTCTCTCTCTCTCCCCCACTCCCTCTCTCTCTGACCGACCCCTCTCTCTCTCTCTCCCCCACTCCCTCTCTCTCTGACCGACCCCTCTCGCTCTCTCTCCCCCACACCCTCTCTCTCTGACCGACCCCTCTCTCTCTCCCCCACTCCCTCTCTCCCAGGCTGTGATTGCTTTCTGGGGCCAGAGGGCCATCTAAACTGCCCCACTCTGTTAAATCAGACCAGCCAGGTTAAGGCATGGAGAACCCTTCCACTCTAGGAATCAATCAGTCAATCAACTGTCATTTGTGTATAGCATTTTTTACCAATGCATTTGTCACAAAGTGCTTCACAGCAATTTGACCTAAAATCCCCAAAGAGCAAAGTAAGAGGACTGTGACTATGTGGGTGATCCAGAGGAAGCACATAGCTGGTTGTCAGTCATGTCCCTCAGCATTGTAATCCTACTGAGATGTGGCGAGGCAGAGACCCTCTCAAACCTTAAAACCCAAAGGGAGAGCGATGTTTCATTGATTCTGCTGTTGTTTTGCTTTATGGGTGTGTACATGTGTGTCTGCATACTGTACATGAACGTGAGAGACAATTGAAATCAGAAGGGTGTTCTGTGTTGACACAAGGCTAATGAACAGGATGTACATGCTCGTCATAGAGGTGAAGAAGCAGAGACACCACGGCTGAAACACTTATCTCAGGATAAGTCTCAGCAAGGCACCGTTAACACCTACCCCTGTTTGCTATCTTATCTCTCCTCGTCCCTGTAAGACACACTACACACCAACACTCACCATCCCCTCCCTCTCGTCCTAGTTTTCATTCAAATCTGTTTTTTCCTCTCTCTCCATGGCTCCAGTGTTTATCTGACAGGATACTGGCTGAAGATCCAAGAGAAAGAACACCAGCTCACTGAACCAACATGCTCTTGTTTTTCCTGGTATCCTTCCTCCCTCTCCCTCTCTCTCTCTCTTTCCCCCTATCCCTCTCTCTATCTCCCCCTCTAAACACTCTATATTTCCCTTCTGGCCCACCTTTCTTTCCCTCCCTCCGTCCCTCTGCCCCCCTCCCTCTGTCCATCCTGATCCGTCTTCCCCCATTCTGTGTTAGTTATATATATCAAAGATTGGCCGCTATAACTCGTAACCAGAGACACAGGGTTTTCAGTCTCACAATACTGTTAGATCTTCTATTGTGTGGAGGGCAGTGGGGATGGTGTGTGTGTGTGTGTGTGTGTGTGTGTGTGTGTGTGTGTGTGTGTGTGTGTGTGTGTGTGTGTGTGTGTGTGTGTGTGTGTGTGTGTGTGTGTGTGCATCTGTACATGTGTGTGTCTTCCTCTGATTGGACAGGCCCCCTGTGAGGTCAGTGTAAATTAGAATGGCGAATAGGCTTCCTGCCACGGATGTGTCAAATCACTCTGTCCCGCGAGGCTCCACCAATAGCATTCCACATCACTCAAACCTAGTTGTGCCATTTTAAGAGCCAGAATCCTATCTGCCCTCTGCCAAGTCAGACATGAAACTCTATCCCCCCTAGACAGTTGATCTCTATACAGTCTCTCTTCATTGGCTGGCCTCTCATAACTCCACTATTAAAACCAGAGATGGTTGAACACTGTAGGGGACTATAGGGAAAAAGTGGATCATTTGGGTTCGTCCCAAATGGCACCATTTCCCTTTTGACCAGGGCCCAAAGGAGGGGGGGTCTGAAGTCAAATGTCTACTGTTTGCTGATGATCTGGTGCTTCTGTACCCAACCAGGGAGGGCCTACAGCAGCACCTAGATATTCTGCACAGATTCTGTCAAAAATAATGGTGTTCCAAAAAAGGTCCAGTTGCCAGGACCACAAATACAAATTTCCTCTGGACACCGTTGTTCTAGAGCACATAAAAAATCTATAAAGAGCAGGATTAGGCCGATACCCGCTAATGATCAATATCCAGAAAAGAGCCGTTAAATTCAACAACCACCTAAAAGGAAGCGATTCCCAAACCTTCCATAACAAAACCATCACCTACAGAGATGAACCTGGAGAAGAGCCCCCTAATAAGCAAGCTGGTCCTGGGGCACTGTTCACAAACACAAACTCACCCCACAGAGCCCCAGGACAGCAACACAATTACACCCAAGCAAATCATGAGAAAACAAAAAGATATTTACTTGACACATTGGAAAGAATTAACAAAGAAACTGAGCAAACTAGAATGCTAATTGGCCCGAAACAAAGAGTTCCGAGTGGCAGAATACCTGACCACTGTGGCTGGCCCAAACTTAAGGAAAGCGTTGACTATGTAAAGACTCAGTGAGCATAGCCTTGCTATTGTGAAAGGCCGCCGTAGGCAGACCTGGCGCTCAAGAGATGACAGACCAGCATCCCGGAGTCACTTCTTCACTGTTGACTTTGAGACTGGTGTTTTGCGGCATCTGTTTCTCAAACTAGACACTCTAATGTACATGTCCTCTTGCTCAGTTGTGCACCGGGGCCTCCCACTCCTCTTTCTCTTTCTATCTTTCTCTTTCTAGAGACAGTTTGCTCTGTTCTGTGATGGGAGTAGTATACAGCGTTGTACGAGATCTTCAGTTTCTTGGCAATTTCTCGCATAGAATAGCCTTCATTTCTCAGAACAAGAATAGACTGACGTGTTTCAGAAGAAAGTGTTTGTTTCTGGCCATTTTCAGCCTGTAATCGAGCCCACAAATGCTGACGCTCCAGATACTCAACTAGTCTAAAGAAGGCCAGTTTTATTGCTTCCTTACTCAGAACAACAGTTTTCAGCTGTGCTAACATAATTGCTAAAGTGTTTTCTAATGATCAATTAGCCTTTTAAAATAACACAATGTGCCATTGGAACACAGGAGTGGCGGGTTGCTGATAATGGGCCTCTGTAGATATTCCATAGAAATCAGCTTCCAGCTACAATAGTCATTTACAACATTAACAATGTCTACACTGTATTTCTGATCAATTTGATGTAATTTTAATGGACCAAAAAATTGCTTTTCTTTCAAAAACAAGGACATTTCTAAGTGACCCCAAACCTTTGAACGGTAGTGTATGTTGCCCATGCCAATAAAGACTTGAATTGAGAGAGAGAAAGAAGTAAATAGAGAGAGAGTCAGGTAGAGAGAGAGAGGGGGGCAGGTAGAGAGAGAGAGAGAGAGAGGGTCAGGTAGAGAGAGAGAGGGGGCCAGGTAGAGAGAGAGAGGGGGGCAGGTAGAGAGAGAGAGGGGGTAGGTAGGGAGTGAGAGAGAGGGGGACAGGTAGGGAGTGAGAGAGGGTCAGGTAGAGAGAGAGGGGGCAGGTAGGGAGTTAGAGAGAGGGGGGCAGGTAGAGAGAGAGAGGGGGGGGGCAGGTAGGGAGTGAGAGAGAGAGAGGGGGGCAGGTAGGGAGTGAGAGAGGGTCAGGTAGAGAGAGAGAGGGGGCCAGGTAGAGAGAGAGAGGGGGGCAGGTAGGGAGTGAGAGAGTGTCAGGTAGAGAGAGAGGGGGCAGGTAGGGAGTTAGAGAGAGGGGGGCAGGTAGAGAGAGAGAGAGAGAGAGGGGGGCAGGTAGGGAGTGAGAGAGAGGGGGCAGGTAGGGAGTGGGAGAGAGGGGGGCAGGTAGGGAGTGAGAGAGGGTCAGGTAGAGAGAGAAAGGGGGGCGGGTAGAGAGAGAGAGAGAGAGAGAGAGAGAGAGAGAGAGAGAGAGAGAGAGAGAGAGAGAGGGGGGCAGGTAGGGAGTAAGAGAGGGTCAGGTAGAGAGAGAGAGGGGGGCAGGTAGAGAGAGAGGGGGGGCAGGTAGGGAGTGAGAGAGAGGGAGGCAGGTAGGGAGTGAGAGAGGGGCAGGTAGAGAGAGAGAGCGGGCAGGTAGAGAGAGAGGGAGAGGGGAGAAGGTATGGAGTGAGAGAGAGGGGGCAGGTAGGGAGTGAGAGGGTCAGGTAGAGAGAGAGAGGGTGGCGGGTAGAGAGAGAGAGAGAGAGAGAGAGGGGGGCAGGTAGGGAGTGAGAGAGGGTCAGGTAGAGAGAGAGAGGGGGCCAGGTAGAGAGAGAGAGGGGGGTAGGTAGAGAGAGAGAGGGGGGCAGGTAGAGAGAGAGAGAGGGGGGGGGCAGGTAGGGAGTGAGAGAGAGGGGGGCAGGTAGGCAGTGAGAGAGGGTCAGGTAGAGAGAGAGAGAGGCATGTCCCCTACGGTGTATACTGTATGTGCTCATTTCTGTCATTTCCTCAGAGAGGGCAGAGCTGCATCACTGCTGATGTAAGGTGGCTGTGCTTGGAGGGAGAGAAGGAAGGCGAGGGAGGGAGGGAGGAGTTCGATAGATGGGGGAGACACAGAGAATAGAGAAAATAAAGTGAGAGAGAGGAGGGTTGAGTACAGGGTGAGAGAGACTGATTTTGGAAGGAGAGGAGAGAGAGAGAGAGAGAGAGAGAGAGAGAGAGAGAGAGAGACAGAGAGAGAGAGAGAGAGAGCGAGAGAGAGAGAGAGAGAGAGACAGAGAGAGAGAGAGAGAGAGAGAGACAGAGAGAGAGAGAGAGAGAGCGAGAGAGAGAGAGAGAGAGAGAGAGAGAGAGAGAGAGAGACAGAGAGAGGGAGAGAGAGAGAGAGACAGAGAGAGAGAGAGAGAGAGACAGAGAGAGAGAGAGAGACAGAGAGAGAGAGAGAGGGGAAAACAGACAGAAGGAACTCATTAGCTTCTGTTTCTGCCAATAAAGGCAAGCCCGCATCGGTATCCTTTTATCCATCCCTCCACCCATCCCTCCACCCTCCGACCGACAGACACACTCGCTCCACACTGGTTCTCATCAGCAAACTAACCCAAGGTTCACTGCACAGAAATAGAAAGCCTAGAACATACTCACATTTCAATTGCATAGAAACCCCATCAAAATGGCCTGTGAATTCACTATTGTAGATCTGCAGGTAAAGTAGAGGGAACACCAACATAAAGAGTCTCAATAGGGCGTTAGGCCACCATGAGCCACCAGAACAGCTTCAATACACCTTGGCATAGATTCTAGTGTCCGGAACTCTACTGGAGGGATGCAACACCATTCTTCCACAAAAAATGGCATATTTGGTGTTTTGTTGTTGGTAGTGGAAAACACTGTCTCAAACACCACTCCAGAATCTCCCATAAGTGTTCAGTTGGGTTGAGATCTGGTGACTGACACACACACCCTTTAACCCCCTATGCTCATTTGAGACACATCTTTAGAAAGTCCTGGGATCTCTTCTTCTAGCCATGGTGGCTTAAATAATGGGCAACTGGGCATTTTTATACATTTTTAAACAAGATAGGATGTTAGGAACCACACCTGTGTGGAAGCACTTGCTTTCAATATACTTCGCATCTCAGTTACACACGTGTTTCCTTTATTGTGGCAGTTACATGTACGTCGATGTTGTAGAGAGAAAAGTTCAACCAATTAAAAGAGACGAACGACACAAGAATACTCACAAACAACCATTCTAATGAGACAAGCCATTGGACTGTGGAAACCGGAATGGAATTGACCCCTGTGGGGCTCAACAGGGCTCAACAACAGCCTATCACAAAGTAACAGTAGAAACCATTATAACTAGTAGCTAAAACAATAGGACAGTCAAAGCATGTATTTTTTTGTATTTTAGC